>NW_027257311.1:0-27851 GCF_029215685.1 Pituophis catenifer annectens
AGCTAATTTCCACAGAGTCTGACTATGATTTGTTTTGAAATGCAAAATTTTTATACTGGAATTAATTTTGGAGGGCATCATTCTATAGTGAAAGCAAATATCAAACTCCATTTCTGGGAAAGAGAGAGAGGAAAATAATTAAGAACTCTAAGGAGAGTAGTGGCAAAGCTTTTGTAAATAACATGAAGGGGCATTTTATCATGCCTCGTGGACATGTAAAAAAAAAGTTTAAAAGCTATGGATACAAATGCATGCATTAATTCAGAAGATTTTAAAGATTCAGATACATTTGAAACCTGAGAATTTTAGAACATAGGTTGGAAAGGATGTTGAGAGTCTTTGAGTTCAACTCCCTGCCCATGGCAGAAGATCCTATACCATTTCTCACAAATGGCTGTCTAGTCTTCTCTTGAAAACCTCCAGTCATGGAGTACCCACAACTTTCAGACAAGCCATTCCACTGATTAATTGTTCTCACTATCAAGATATTTCTCCTTAGCTCTAGGTTGTATGTCTCTTTAATGATCTTCCACCTGTTACTTCTTGTTCTGTCCTCAGGTGTTTTAGAGAATAGATTGACTCCCCTCTTCTCTGTGACAGCCCCTCAAATACTAGAAGGCTGCGATCATATTATCCCTAGTCCTTCTTTTTGTTAGACTAGACATACTTAGTTCCCCCAACTGCTCATTGTATGGTTTAGCCTCCAGACCCTTTATTATCTTTGTTGCTCTTCTCTGAATTCTTTCTAGGGTTTCTTTTGTTTGGAACTAATGGACAAGCAGCTTTAAAATAATCATGAAACTGCATTTTTATATATGAAACTGCAGTGGGACTACTATGCACTCAAAAGTGGGTAAGTTTGACAATACCCCCAATGAAGGAATGGTTGGTGAAAATGATGGAACTTGCAAAGATGGCTAAATTAACTTTAATTAGAAGGGGGGGGAAGGAAATTTACATTCATTGTTGATTGTAGAGCTCTTATAAACATTTTGCATAAAATGCAAAAATACATTTATGATTTGTGGTTTTGGCGATTAAAAAAATCACCAAATTTTCACCCTGGATAATAGAGAAGTGCGAGTTCCCTTTTGTAATGGTACAATAAGAAATACCTTTGTAATTGTAGTTATATTTGCTGCAAAAGGAAATTCAAAGCATCTTTCTATTTCTTTTTATTCTTTCTTTCTGCATTTTTGCCTTTCTTTTCCTTTTTCTGCCTTTACTTTTTATTAGTTTGTGTTAGTTTTTATGCTCTTTATAAAATGTTTAATAAAAAATGTTATTAAAAGAGATTACTAGCAAGGCTTCAAGATGTCACCAGCTCTTTCCCATTCTCCCTGGTGGGAATGAGCCTCACCAGTAAGGCCATAAGGTTGGAAATATATTCTGTACAGGTAGTCTTTGCTTACTAACCGTCTTGTGTATTATGTGGAGTGTGTAATGTGTAGTGACTGTTCGACAGTCTAAAAAAACCCCAACTTTGTGACCAATCTTTGCATTTTTATGACCATCACACCATCCTACAAGTCATGGGTTCCTCATTCAGTGACTTCTGCTTCCCAACCAGCTTGCAGCAAGCAGAGTTAATTGAGAAGGCAGAAGTACAATCTTAAGCTACAGTCATATGAAATTTTCCTTTAGCAACTGGGATGGCTTTGCTTAATCGCCAAAGGGGAAGTGAGTTTTTAAATCTGTTGTGGTTGTGTGATTTTCTGCTTATCGATGGTGACACATAGTGACAGAGTTGCTGGTCCCATTATGGTTGCTACGTGAGGACTACTGTAGACGCTTGCTTCCCCAACTGCTCTTTGACTCCAACAATAGTAATGTCGTCGTCCTCCTCCTCCTCCTCCTCCTCCTCCTCCTCCTCCTCGTCCTCCTCGTCCTCCTCCTCCTGGAGGACTAGATGTCAACATGGCTCAGTTCAGAGGTGGGTTTCAGCAGGTTCTGACCAGTTCTGGAGAACCGGTAGCGGAAACTTTGAGTAATTCGGAGAACCAGTAGTAAAAATTCTGACTGGCCCTGACCCCATCTATTCTCTGCCTCCCAAGTCCCAGCTGATCAGGAAGAAATGGGGATTTTGCAGTAACCTTCCCCTGGATTGGGGAGGGAATGGAGATTTTGCAGTATCCTTCCCACGGAGTGGGGTGGGGAATGGAGATGTTACAGTATTCTTCCCCTGCCATGCCCATCAAGCCACACCCACCAAGCCACACCCACAGAACCGGTAGTAAAATTTGAAACCCACCACTGGCTCAGTTGCAAGGTTTTCAGTGTTTTCACAACCTGTTCATTGTATGGTAAGAACTAGCATTTAGTCCCATGGAAATCTTGGTCTGTTTTGAATTAAATTTAAATCTCCAGATCTTAGCTGATTGGGTCACCTTTTTTGGTATTTCCACAACATACTATGTAACTAGTTAAACATATTATAGTAAAGGGCCAATAATTTTTTTATGCACTATACTTAATCTGTTTTCTGAATTAACTTTTTTCTGAAATAATACAACACACTAAAGCATAAACTAATTTAAAAAAACAAGGGGGCTCCTCCGGGTGCCGTCGGCCAAACAATGTCGACTGGCAGCCCTCAGGGGGAGAACCTTCTCTGTGGGGGCACCCAGGGCCGGATTTTCCTATAGGCTAACTAGGCTTCAGCCTAGGGCCTCAAGATCAAGAGGGACCTACATTCAAATTGTTAGCAAAATTAAAATTACACTTTCACTATAGGTGAAAGGGCCTCATAAGTGGAATAGCCTAGGGCCTCTTTTCATCTAAATCTGGCCCTGGGGGCACCTACTATCTGAAACGAGCTCCCCCCGGAGATATGGAGGATCCCGGATCTGCGCACCTTCTGCCGCGCTCTAAAGACCTTTTTATTTCACCAGGCGGGCCTGGCCTAACTTTCTCCCTCTTTTAAACAATTTTAATATTTTAATATTTTTAATATCTTTTAATTTTCAAAGTTTAAATCTGTTTTAAATTGATTGGGGTTTTAATCACACTGGGCCAAATTATTTAATTCGATTTTATTTCTGTTTTTTTAAATTTTGTATGTATGTATTTTATTGTTGGCTGTTCACCGCCCTGAGTCCTTCGGGAGTAGGGCGGTATACAAATCAAATAAAAGTAAAAGTAAAGTAAAGTAAAGTAAAGTTTAATATTAACCAAGCCAAGCATAATATGCAAGTGCATCAGCTATAACTCTAACTTGGTTAAGTGTGTTGTGGGGACACAGTTATTTGGAAATACTTGATAGTATATTTTCTACTCTGTGATCTACTGTTGCAGAGCAATAAGTCAGTTTTCATTTTCAAAAAATATCAACATGAGTACAAGGTGGTCAAGTACCTAAATCTGATTTAAACAATACTTTAGGGAGCTACATTTCTTTCACACTGCTTCTGCAAAATCTTTTTTTGACAGGAAACCAGCTACTGCAAGTACATATTATGTCGCCTAAAGCAGTGCAGTCCATCTGGCACCAAGCTTCAAAAATTACATCATCCAGTCTGTTTCTCCTTCATGAATTAGAAATAATGTTGATTAGCACTCTACCATTCATTTATTTATTTGCAATACTGCAACTTCAAGACACAAATTGTAGAAGATACCTGTGGGAAAAGAATCCATAATTTGAATAGTCTAGCCCAGCCCAGTCCAATCTAGACTAATTATCCCCCTCCCCAAATGTCTTCTTCCCTATTGACATTAACCATGACAATTTTTTCCATGAATTTTGGGCTACTTATAGCCTCATGTTGTGCACACTTGGCAAAGCATAGGAATACAATAGCAAACATAAAATTTGACCAGTCATAACATGCCTTAGTTAGTTTCACAAGTGTCTATGTGTATTATAGTTTGTGATCATAATCAGCTGCCTTATGCCAAATCAGATTAATCCAGAATTTGAAAGTGAATCTAGGGTAGAACAAAATTTGTGGCACTGTTGTGCAGTCATCCTATGGATTTAGCTTTTAATTTCTTAAGTCAACACAAATGAAGACTCCAAACTGACCTGCAATAGCTATAACTTCTCAGCAGAGTTTCTCTGATTTCTGTCTTGCTGTAGGTTAACTCTCAAATGCATATTTTAAAAATGAAATAAATACACAGAATAACAAAGTTTAGGCTTATCCAGACTCTTGGTTATTGATGGGGATTCCTTAATTAGCCAGATTAATCCAGATCATTTTTATCAAATGGAAAGAATAATCCTTTATAAGACAGACAGCAGTTCTACCTTTAAGTACATACAAGAAGCATAGCCTCAACATAAGTGTTTAAAAAATCTATCCTGAATATAGATATAACTCACAGGTGAGCATTTAACTGACTCTCTGGTTAGTCTTGGGATAGCAATATTTATCATCCTCAAGAATTTGTTTGCCTCATTCTCCATGTTAGCGTTCCAAGTAACGCAACCATAGAAAACGAACTCCAGGACACTCGATCTCTTCAAAGAACAGTTTATTGGATACATCATTTTGGCACAAACTGGTGAAAGCCAACTCTGAGGTTTCCCACAGCTTTCACCTAATTAATAGTAAAAGTGTTCCCCTTCTCCCTAAGTCACTGGTCACATTGTCCAATCCAGGTGCTGGTTGGGTTACCAGCTCTTTATCTGACCAGTCACCTGTGAGAATGTCCTTGGCTCCCACAGGAAAACTTTATTGTTTTGGCTACAAAACCCCATCTATTTCCCCCCTCCCACTGCTGTGTGGCAATCCTGAAGCCTCCAAGATGGCTTCGACCAGGCTCACTTCAGGGTTGACACTCCACTTGTTAAAAAAAGGTTGGTTTGCTCAGAACACTTGATACTTGTCTGCAGTTTTTATCTATCCTAACAGTTCAATATCATTCTCAGGCCCACGAAAAGTACATAAAATGCCTCACGTTGCTGACATTGGTATTAATAGGAAAATTATAATATTTATACTCTTGACAAACACACTTTGTTTGCTGAGTTTAGACTTGGTGAGGTGCTAAGCTATATAAAGCTTTGAAACTCTTGTTAAAAAGTTACACCAGAAGGTCTCATAAAGGTGGGTACCAAATAAAGCCCTTGGGATGCTTAAAAAAATCATAAACACACACACATGTATTTTTTAAATGCATAAAATCCATTTAAAACTATACATAAAAATTTGCTACACAAGATTTTAAAGATTACAGTCACATAAAAGCCACATAAAATTCTAAAAGCCAAAAAAGAAACCACAAAAAACCCTGAACAAACTTAAATTTTGTGAGGCCTTGAAGATTGCCCTGCAGATTGTGGGGCCCTAAGTTGTAGCTTGTTTATCTTATGCCTAAATCCGGCACTGCACTTGGTTTACAAAATATTATGCCCCAATAATGTAAAAATGCATATTTTAGCATTTTCTCACAAGACTAATTAGAAGTCATTAGTATATTATTTTAATTATTAGTATATTGTTTATTATTATTAAACTGATTAGTGTGCTATGTAAATAGATTTGTGTTTTCTACCGAAGACTTTATTAAATTAATAATATAATGTCATTCTGTGCTGTTATGTCCTTTCAAGTGAATGTTTTGGGGTCCCTACCTTATGAATCTAGAGACTCTAGAAAGAGTGCAGAGAAGAGCAACAAATATATTAGGGGACTGGAGGCTAATTCATATGAAGAACAGTTTCAGGAATTGGGTATGTCTAATTTAATGAAAATAAGTATTGGGGTGACATAATAGCAGTGTTCCAATATCTAAGGGGCTGCCACAAAGAAGAGAGGGTCAACCTATTTTCCAAAGCACCTGAAGGCAGGACAAGAAGCAATGGATGGAGATTTCTAAATTGTTCTATCAGGAAATTTCTTTTTAGAAATTTCCTGATAGAACAATTAATCAGTAGAACAAAAGTTGTGGATGCTCCAACACTGGAGGTTCTTAAGAAGAATTTGGACAACCATTTGTTTGCAATGTTAAAGGGCTTCCTACTTGGAGGTTACTAGAAGACCTCCAAGTTCCCTTCCAACTCTGTTAATCTGTTAAAATTCTGTTATCATCACTTGTTAAATTGTCTGATTGGCAAGGGCATTCCATTTTCAAGAAACTATGGGCAAAAAGAGTAAATCCTATTATTAACTCCTTGTCATCATTTTTGTTTATTTATTGTGATTTTCCCTGATGTTGACATGATTCCCTAAAGTTCTGGTGAGTTTTTTTTTTAATAAGAATTCATCGAAAATTGCAGACATTCAGCAAAAACAGAAGCAAGAAAGAGATGCATATGGTAAGGTCTGTCAAGTCCCCTGATGTATTAAAGCAACATTAATCATTATCGTTCCAATCTGGGAGCTACTCAGTGATGAGGAGAAATGGTAATTGATTGCTATTCCTTCTGTCAGCTGTTCTTGAAGTCTGATACAGGAAGACTCTTTACTCAGAGGAGCAATGCCCCTGTGACTCTGGGCACACCAAAACAACGGAACATGTTCTTGTCCAGTGCCTAATCTATTAGCATTCATACTAGTCTCTCATCTCACCATTACTCCATAAATACCCAGGGCATACAGGACAATTTTATACCACCCTTTGCTTGCAAAAACTAACCTTCCTATAACATGCAGTGTTGCCACATTCTATGCAGCAGCTCTACAAATGTTCAGATGATGGCTTGCACTATAAACTAGATTAAATGAGCAACTAGTTCATTCAAAGTGCTTTGTAACTTGATAGTTATAGCTTTCCATATACTAACATTTTATGGTGTCTTTCACCCGTCTGATACTCCTATCCCTTCTTTAAGATTGTTTTAGAATCTCACTGTGTGTGTGTGTGTGTGTGTGTGTGTACACACACACTCTTTTAGTTTTTAATTCATACTTTTTTGGAGATTTTTATTTTTACTCTGGATGTCTTTATGTTTTTTCTGTGATTTCATCCCGGCCTTCTTAGGCTGGTGCATAACCACAATAAAGATTTAATTTATTTGATTTATTGAACTGATTGTCATAGATCACAGAGTTCAGGGAAAGTGCAAAATAAGATAATATAACTGGGAGATCAATGCTGCAATGAATGAAAAAGATTGCTGTGGATTCTCCAAGCCAACCTGTGGCCAATAGCAATCCAAACCCCTTCTAACTGTTCTCCACTGCATCGACTGGGGTCTCTGGGTTTCAAAACCCTAGCTGTGATCTTTTAAAGGTTATTTGAGCAAGTAATGACCAAACAAACCTAAAGTGGCTACGATGCTGTTAAGAAATAAGAAATCATTTGAGGGCGCAGGTGTTTTTGATGAAGAGCGGAGCTGGATCAGAGAACATCCGAATATGGTTTTGACCAAAATGAACTCAAAATACATTAAAGCAAGCCTGAATTTTGGTATCTTTCTGCCACTGATGTGTAATACCAGCTTTGCACAGATCCAGTAAAAGACCACTTCACTAATTTCTGATGCAAAAAGATGGATGACCCTTTTTATCTTATTGATTTATTAAACTTATATGGTGCCCATCTTGCTATCCAGTAATCCTCTCAATTTACGTGACCCTTGCTGTGTGCGCGCACTAATGGATGCCAACTCAAAATGTAGCATTGCTGTTGCTCCTGCACTGAGATATATTCCTTTGCCCCTACACTATAATTACAATTACAGCTTCTTCTATAAAGGCATCTTACTATCAAAGAGCATTAACCATTTTCTGTAATGTAAAATGAGGCCTTTTTCTGCCATAGCCAGAACATCTAGAGCTATAAGCTTGATTGTACATATTCAATTTGGAACAGCCTAATTCTTGATGATGGGATTAGTTGTTTAGATTAAGGGCTAAGCTTTCATTAAGATGATAAACCACCTTCTAGGCTCTTCCACTTCAGGTGGATGGTATGCATGTAAGAAAATCAGCTGACTGGAGACACCATGAAGAGAACATAATCATGACTCCACAAAGGAAAATAGCTTTGTGAGAAAAGAGTCCAGCCTTGATGCTTTCTGCCCATCCCTCATGGAAGCTACTTGGTCGTGGTGTCCTCCCATAAAGACATGAAATGGAAGACTGATCACCTCAATGAGAATTGGACCAAACCTCCCCCTGCTTTCTTGTCTGTGCATCACATGTAGCCCCAAATACTACCAGAGCCTTGGTAGTACAGTGGTCTAAGGCACCCTGTTATTAAGCTGGTTATTAAGACCAGATGCCTGCAATTACTGCAGGTTCGAATCTCGCCAAGGCTCAAGGTTGACTCAGCCTTCCATCCTTTCTAAGGTAGGTAAATTGAGGACCCAGTTTGTGGGGGCAATAAGTTGACTTTGTATAAATATACAAAAGGATGAAGGCTATTGCTTAGCGCATTGTAAGCCGCCCTGAGTCTTCGGAGAAGGGCGGCATATAAATCAAATTAAAAAAAAAAAATTCTAGGTTTTTCAGATACCAGAACACCCTATTAAAATTTGGCAGCAAATGCCTCAAACCAGCAGTGTCATTTCTTTCTGATTTTCTTTTTTTTTTTTTTTTGAAAAATCTAAGGAAATATGATGTGCTGTTTAGGTGAGGACCAATTGGTGTAGCGATTAAGACATTAGCCTAGAAACTGGAAGATCATGAGTTCTAGTTATGCCTTGGACATAAAAACAGGTGGATGGCTTTGGACTAGTCACTCTCTCTCTCAGCCCTAGAGAAGAAACAATGGTAAACCACTTGCTAAAAAAACTGTACAGATTTGTTCAGGCAGACTCTGAGAATTGGACAGGATTGGAAAGGGGGGGGAGAAAGTGTTTGGGTAGGTGATGCTCCACAACTTCAGCAGCTGGCAACATCTGGGTAACATTAGGAATTTGTGAAAAACATCCCAGGTGAAGATAGTGCTGTGAGAAGAGAAATATATTCATTGGAAGGTTGCAGGTAATAAGGCCTAGGAGTGGGCTTGCAGGCCTCACTGAACCAAAGTTTTAAACGAACATAATTACAAAATGTACCAGACATATTTCTAACATGCTGACTTGTGTGCTGCATTTTCTGCAAAGTACGTGGTTTTGAGATATATTTGGAATCAGAACGTTGAAACTGTGAGAAATAGGGAACTGAAAGTAGCCGATGGATAGAGGTTTGAGATGTACACAGATGTTTGCAGACAGTGACGGTCAGTAAGAATGTAAGAAAGAACAAGTAAGTGAAACTATGGAATGTGTATGTCAGTAAAAAAAAAGATATAAGAAATGTGGCTTGAGATGAGAATGGTGTTCTTTGCCCGATAGCAGTCCTTGTAGGACTTGCTATGTGTCATTGGACCCCATTGCAATGGTTTAATAATTTTTGTTGTGCAATTGCATTGCTATGTTGGCTATTCATGTTCCAAATTGCTCATGAAATAAATCTCTGAATCTTAAAGTAAGATTTATTGCTTGTGGTTTCCTCTTGGGTTTTTTATTGGGGTATTTTTACGGCAGTGCCAAGCCCTTTCCTCGCGGTTGCCAAGGAAACTGCCAAGGAAACACCATGAACTTAGCAGGAGGAGTTAAGTTTGCTTCAGAAGAGATGTTGGCTTCTTACCTATCAATTTTTTTAAGGCCACTGCAAAGTCTGATTTTACCTCTTTGTATAATGTCACGGTATCATTCCCCAAGGCCTTGGCCCCTGAAAATAATGCTTGAAGTTGAGCGATAATCACCCTTGTACATGCAGAAGAGATGTAGCTGAGAGGGAAATAGTATTTTGAATAGCAAACAGGCTGTAGACTAATCTTGACACCAGCATCATTTGGCTAGGCTGAATCAACTTCAGAGCAGCCGTGCTAGACTGAGATAGAAGGTGACTGTGAGGGGGGTAGAGTGGGGGAATCCAGCTTTGTATAAACAGTGTGAAATTTTGCTAGCTGTCAGTGACAGCAAATGTAGGCTGTTGAGGTTTTTTGGTGGCAGTGGTGGTGAGAGTAATAATGTAGAGCAGGGGTGAAATGCGCCCGATCCGGTAGCAATGGCGGCGGGTGATTCGGAGAACCGGTAGCAAAAATCCCTCCCCCCCCATGCCCAGCTGAGCCGCGCGATCATCAGAGGCTTTTAAAAATTATTTTTAAAAGCATTTTTTCTACAACCTCTTCAGCTGACGAGGTTGTAGAAAAAATGCTTTTAAAAGAAAAAAAAAAGCCTCTGATGATCAGGCAACTCAGCTGGGTTGCCTGATCGTCAGAGGCTTTTAAAAGCATTTTTTTACAACCTCTTCGGCTGAAGAGGTTGTAGAAAAAATGGTTTTAAAAGTTTTTTTTAAAAAAAAACTTGGCCACGCCCACTCAGTCACATTACCCCCCCCCCCCCCACTGATGTAGAGATATTTGACTCAGATAAAGAGACTATTCCTTATTGTTAGATCTGCTGTAGGCTAGACTCATTTTGCAAGTTTGATCATTAATGGGGAGAATGGACTTGAGGCTTAAAAAAATGGACTTCTGTGCTACAAGGCAACTGGATTAGTAGTGGCATTATTGCCTTCTCTATCTTCACCCCGATCTTCAGCAGTTTATGGCTTCCTAGGAATGAATCTTCTCTCATTTTTCCATACAGGTAGTCCTCGACGTACGACCACAATCAAGCCCAAAATTTCCATTGCTAAGTGAGATATTTGTTCAATGCATTTTGCCCCATTGAACGGCTTTCCTTGCCACTATTGTTAAATGAATCACTGCAGTTGTTAAGTTAGTAACACCGTTGTTAAGTGAATGGGCTTTCCCCATTGACTTTGCTTGTCAGAAGGTCACAAAAGGGGATCACGTGACCCTGGGAGAGTTAAAAGAAGACTGATGGGTTTTAGATGGTTAGTGTAATAGCTTTTTCTAGCCTTATCTTGAATCGGGTGCAAAATTAAGACCCAAGATCTCAGCAAAATAAATGCACCCTGATCTGATAGTTATGTGTAGCTGCTGCTTTGAAAGTTCTAGCATCTGGAATAATTTATCGATTAACTGGTGTCTAAGGAGAATTATACACTACATTTTTTTGTTGGATTATTATAATACATTTTTAAATTACATGTACTTGCTGATACTAATTAATCTTGCAGAAGTATTACATAAGTGGAAGTAAACAGTAATTGAAGGGACTCTTTCTGTCATTCAAATTAACCATTACAAAGAGAGATCTCTCAAAATGATGTACAATCTTGAAAATATATTAAATTATTCAGGAGCAAAGGGATAATACATTTACATATTACCCAAACAATTAAATTCTGTGTATGAGTTGGGATATTGTATTGTACATACAATTATAGACTTAATTATATAGACTTAATGAATACATTTGTAGAGATTTGGTCTTTGATCAGGATCGGAGATTTGGATTTGAATCTTTGTTTAGCCACCAAATTCACTAAATAGCTTCATTTTAAAATCTCTGATTGAGTTGGAAAGGTCATCTAGTCCAATGTAGTTGTGCCTCTAACAAATGACTCTCCAATCTCTGCATTAATCCTCCCAACAAAGGGCCTATCATTTAACTACTTTTACCATTAAAATGTTTCTTCTAATATTTAGAATATTTATTTCCTGCCATTTTATTCCCGATAGCTATAAACTCTTCCTTAGATCAACAAGGATCCATTCCATCTTTTGCTGGCAGTTTAATAGAGGTTTGAAGATCTAATCCAGTGGTGGGATTCTGCCGGTTCTAGGCAGTTCGGCTGAACCGTTTGTTAAATTGCTGGCTCGTCCCGCCCCTTTCCCCGCCCCTCCGCACCACTATTTATTGCCAATAAATAGTGGTGGGCAGGGTGGGGCGAGGGGCGGGCGAGCCAGCAATTTAACAAACGGTTCGGTGTTTTTTTTGTAATTTATTGGCCTTGCAGCACACCGAACCTTTTGTTAAAATGCTGGCTTGCCCGCCCCTCGTCCCACCCTGCCTCTCACCTGCACAGCGCCAGCCTACCCTAGCCATCCAGTCACTGGGGGAGATGCGCGACTTTTCTCCTCCCCGGAACACTGGCTGCCCAGGTTGCAGCCGAAGCTCCGCATTGTAATGGGCTCCAGGAGGAGCAGGGGCGCCGTCTGCCCCATTGCGAAGCTCAGTAAGAGCAACCAGAGCTGGCTGCAGGCACAGCCAGGTGGGCGCACGCGCAGTGGGGCGCAGGCTTAAGGTGCCGCTTCCAAGCCGAGGGGTGACCCGATAGTGTGGTAGGTGCGCTGCCATCTGGACGCGAGAGGAAAAAGAGATGGAGAGAAAGAGAGATGAAGGAGAGAAATGGGGGAAGAAAGAGAGATGGAGAGAAAGATGAAGGAGAGAAAGAGGGGGGAAGAAAGAGATGGAGAGAAAGAGATGAAGGAAAGAAAGGGGGGAGAAAGGGGGGAGCAAGAGAGATGAAGGAGAGAAAAAGGGGGGAGAAAGAGAGATGGAGAGAAAGATGAAGGAGAGAAAGAGATGGAGAGAAAGAGATGAAGGAGAGAAAGGGGGGGAGAAAGAGAGGGGGGAGAAAGAGAGACGAAGGAGAGAAAGGGGGGGGAGAAAGAAAGAGATGGGAGAGATGAAAGAGATGAAAGAGACACACAGATACCTGTTTAAAAGAAAATACTAGGAGCCACAAAACCTGGGTGGGAGTAAGTGATATGGAGTTGGCAATGCCCACCCAGGTTTAAGGTTGTGTTTAAGTTTTTACATGTGTTTAAAGATTGAGTGTTTAAAGTTGCAGACCCCTGACCTACCCCATCCGATAGCTTCACCTTGCAGCCAGCCCTGTAGGCCTGCGCCCGCCTCCCACCTGGGCAGCAGCGGCCTACCTACCCCAGTTGTATCACCTTGCCCTGCAGCCGGCCCGAACGCCCACCTCGGACTGCCTCCAACTGCTCCAGCTGGTCATTTTTATTTAATTAATTTAATTAAGTATGCTGCAGTGGGCATAAATGATGACTGGTCAAAAGTGCGAGGACCTGTCAGAAATCACTTTTTTCAGCCCTCTGGGTAGTCCCTACGTGCATAGGGGACTACTCAGAGGGCTGAAAAAGTTATTTTTGACCGGTCCTCGCACTTTTGACCAGTCCTCGCACTTACAACTGTCCTCACATTTTACGTTTTGCGCCCTATCTTCTCACCATGGTCAAGAGAACTAGTTGTGAAATGACTGACACGGTTGTTAAGAATGCTGCAACAGGCAGATATGTGAGGATGGTCATAAGTGTGAGGACCAGTCAAAAGTGTGAGGACCAGTCAGAAATGACTTTTTTCAGCCCTCTGAATAGTCCCTATGCACATAGCCACACCCACCCAGTCACATGACCAGCTAGCCATGCCCACCTGGTCACATGGCCACCAAGCCACACCCCCCCAATTTAGCCACGCCCACAGAACCGGTTGTTAAAAAAATTGAATCCCACCACTGATCTAATCTATTCTTAGATTAGGATCCATCAGGAATTCAGCTAGAAATCCAGAGCTCCACTCAAGGGTGGCTCATTTCATTTTTTTAAGGGGAGGAAATGTACATTTACAGAGAAAATCCAGAGTCTAAAATCAAGCATTTAGACCACTATGTATTCTGCAATATGTATTCTTGTGGCACAGTTCAAATAAAATAACTTCTATGTCCACCTGAGCAGCTTGATATAAGATGCAATGTATGATGAATTAGAGGTAGAAGGGTTGAGGGGGAAAACTGGAAATGAGATTGGATTAAAAAGAAATAATGACACCATTATTATCACTATCATTACAACTATTCAGTTCATCATTGGCAGCTTGGCAGTAAACGATATAATTGGGTTTCCATATATTAAAAGTTCGCTTTGATTAATTTTGCCTTTAGTACCAAAGCAACTCAATTGGGTATGTATTAAATATAGAAAAATCAAAGCCTCCCTGGAGTAATCTTTAATAGAAAAATCTGAAAGAAATTATTCAATTAAAGTGGTGATAGTGAAAGATGCCCCCGGTTAAAAATTCATACATATATTTTTAGTGATAGCATACCTCAAGCAAAACTTTGTGTGTGTACATTTGTGTTATTCAGCAGTTTATAAATCACAGTGTGGCAACCTGTGATTTCATTCACTGTTGAAATATGAACCGAAAGTGTTGAAATAAAATTCCGTTTCTTATCTAACAATGTCAAGTTGAATAATTTTCTCAAGCAGTCTGGTACGAAAATGACTCTCGTTTCACTGACTCACTCAGCCCAAACTGACATTTCATTTTGATTATCCACAAAGGGATACTCTGAAAACACTGTCAACGATACAATATTATACATAATATTATAATGTCTTATTTATACTTATTAATCAACCTGATAGTAAACACTGAAACTTTAAAAGAGACGTTTCTTTTTAAAAGACACTGTCAATATGACTAAACTATTTTCCCTTTATACAAAGAACTTCAGCTTCAACTGAGAACCATGCTAATCTTTTACACAAGCCAGGTGAGATATGCAAGAGAATTCTTAGACGCGTGGCATTTTAATGCAGCATTATCAAAAGACCTGAAGAAAGTTAGCACCCACCCCCCTCCTAGAAGAATGAAATACTTTAGGAAACATTAAAAAGGCAGAATATTATATTTCCCTGGATGAGAAAAGGAGAAACATGTTTAAAGACAAAGCAGCTCCCTGCAGCTCCCTGCCCTCCCCCCCCACCGCCTTCAGCTCCAGGGTGATGGGTGTCCTGCCCCAGCTATGGACCCCAAAGAACTCAGCATACATGAAGTCTGTACAAACCTTAGTTTACTAAATTAAATCATTCTTTTTCAAACAAAGGCTGTTAATTAACTTTCTTAACAGCCTACGAGAATCCAAAGAATAAATAATCGTAATTTTACTATGGTTGGCAGAAAGCCCAGAAGCAATTTGCAGGAAACTGATAAGAGAACTAAGATCCAGACGCGAAGGAGAGTGAACGAAGTTGTTCCTGCAAATTGCCTCAGTCATTGTCCTTCCTTAAATAAGCTAAGGGAGTGGCCAATTAGCCCCAAGTCTTACTCTCGAGGAGACCTCCTCCTGAGTAGCCACTCCTGCCTTTTGGCAGCCTTGTGCGCCCATGCATCGAGAAGAGGCTCCTCCTCTTCTTCCTCTTCACTTATAGGAGCTTCTGAAGGTCCTGGCTGAATCCCCACCTCTGGCACCACATCTTCTCCAGCCTCCTCATTGTCTGACTCGAGTGCCAGCTGCACAGGCTGCTGGCGCAGCACCACACCAGCCTCCTTACTGTCGGAATCAGCTACTAGCTGCACAGGCCGCTGATGTGCCACAACAATGGGATTAAGACATGGCCCTCAGGACATGATAGGATTAGCCCTCTACCCTTATAGCAACAGAACTCACACATGGCACCTGGGGAGATTAAATCACCCAGCAAAATTCAACCAACCTTGGGACTCAAGACACTACAAAGTTCCCCCTGCAAGGCCCCATGGGAGTCTGACAACCAATCAGAATACAGGAACAGGAAGCTCCAAGGTGGGGCCCAAGAGAGGGTATAAATCCCCCCCTCTCTCTCCCTCCCTCCCTCCCTTCCTCCCTCCCTCCCACTCTCTCTCTCTCTCTCTCCCATGTGCTCATTTTGCCCAGCACCTCAAACCATGTGGTCCTGTCCACCATTAAACCATCTTTCCAAACAGCTTCCATATTTCCAGTGTCTTTCTCCCCACTTGGAACTGAATCCAGATGGACATTTCGTCCAACAGACCTATAGACTTAAACTCTGTGTAAGGTCCTATCAAGGTATAATCAAAGATCCAATCTAACAGCATCTGCTCAACACATAACGTTTTCCTCATCACACAGTGACAACCAAATGAATTTAAAATCTAAAAACCAGCTACAGTTCTGGAATCACAGGACAAGACAACCCCCATCCAATGAACCACCCCATAATACAGTTGTCAGCACCACAGATCACACAAGAAAAAAAAAACCCAATGTATAGAAAAAACAGCAACACTTTACCAGCCAAATAATCTGCCAACAATGAAATATAAATCACTTCAAAAACAACATCCTGGCTCCAGTAGGACTATCCACCCCTTTTAAGCATCCAACAAGCAGGCAAGACAGAAGGTTATATAATTCATATCAACCAACACTAACATCTCCTGCACTAATGCTGCTATTTAGTTTGGCAATGAAACATCTTCAACTCCCCAAAAAAACAAATTAGGGGAATTTCAACAGTACGTTTCTTTTTGCCTAATGATGATGTGCCCTAAAAGTGATAATGAACAGGGAGCAAGATTGCTCAGGGCTGCTACACTCCCAATCTCTACATGTTGCTGTGTTTTTCTTCACAGACATTACATGTTGACAATTTAAAAAATGCAGAACAGTGAATGAATTATGTAAAGAATCAGTGGCGGGATTCAGCCAGTTCGCACCTATTCGGGAGAACCGGTTGTTAACTTTCTAAGCAGTTCAGAGAACCTGTTGTTGGAAGAAATCTTATTTTGTTTTTTTCCACTTTACAGGGCTAATCCTGTAAGGAAGGCAGGAAGAAAACATTCTGGTGGTGTTTCTAGCCTAATCTTTATTGCCCTGCTTAGAGAAACTGCCTCTCTGGTTAAACCTTATTACATTGTAACAGTAAGGTGAAGTGCCCATCGACGTGAGTGACATTGAGTTGGCCACACCCACATGGTCACATGATCACCGAGCCACGTCTACCCAGCTGGTCATTAGGGCAGAGAACCGGTTGTTAAATTATTTGAATCCCACCACTGTAAAGAATATATACTGTACATGGACTTGGTTTCCCTGGTTCATATTATCTTGCTCGATTCTACAGTCATAGACATACATAACCAAAAAATATGTCCAACTGAATTTAGAAAGACTAATTTCCAATATATTTAAGAAATATATGCAATGAACTTAAAATATATATTTGCAAGCTTAGGTGGATTTTTACATTTACTGTTTAATTTTACTTCTTTTACCTTCTGTATATTTTAAATGTTTAAATGTTGTGAGTTATCCTGCAAAAATCTGATTTTTAAAAGGTGCCATGGGTTTTTTGTGTTTTTATAATTATGTTTTTATTTTCGGTCTATGGCGGAAATAAAATTGATTGATTGAGTAATTGCCCTGATGTAATAAGCTGAAAATGGATATGAACAGAAATTTAAGAATCACACAGTATGTCTCTTAGCTAAATGGCAACAACAAAATGAAAAAAAAAATGTTATTAAATACCCTCTTCCATGCCTTAGCATCAGGCTATCAAGTCTTCATCCATAAACTTTAATCTCTTTCTTCAGCCATTAGTGCTGCTGATCATTTATTTACTTACAGGGTGCCTGTACTGGTAAAATAAATTAAATACATTAAGAAGTTGCATATATTTGTAATGAGTCACTCAATATAGTCAAAGATTTGAAGTCCTGGTGTGTATCTGTGTATGCATATACACAGAGAGAGAGACATATGCACACATAGGCAACAAGCTGTACACTAGAGGATTATAATCTGTGTTTTTTATATAAATGCTTTCCATTGAATTGATGTAGTCCTCTACTATTTCTTTCCAGACACGTGTGTCACTTAATTCAAATTGCTTAATTCCAACTGTGCAACCTCTTCGATATCCTGGCTCCATTCCAAAGTGCATGACATCATGACTCCTGAAGAATGATTACCAAATGGTAAAATAAAAAGGAAATGGAGATGTTTTAGCATTCCAGCTAGCAGAAATATTTCATAAATGAAAAGATAATCTATCTTTTACAGTGAACATTTGGCAGTGGGTATTGGACATACGGCTTACAATGACCCAGAAAACAAAATATAACACGGCAATATGTTCAGGTCAGAGGTAGATGCTGTCTTCTGTGAAGCAGTGTAATATGTTAAGTCATGCATAATCGCTCTTTAATTGTTCCACCTTAAAAATGTTATGTTATCTAAATCTGACATCAGGATTTGATGGGACAGTCTGATAGAAGTGTTTACAATCAAATCAGATCAATATTTATTTTAGTCCAAGACCAGCACAAGTGGCGAGGTAGAGACATTAAAAAGAATATAAATGTAAAATCTCTCTCTCTCTCTCTCTCTCTCTCTCTCTCTCTCTCTCTCTCTCTCTCTCTCTCTCTCTCTCTCTCTCTCTCTCTCTCTCTCACACACACACACACACACACACACACACACACACACACACACACACAACACACACACACACACAGAGCTTCCTTGTATGATGAACTAGAGGCACATTGAATCTAACTCAGGATGCTGAATCCCAAAATCAACCAGTAGCCATGGTTTGACAAAATTTTGATCCCTGTGTTATAAAACCGGGAAACGCTGTATTTATTTATTTATTTGTTTGTTTGTTTGTTTTAGTCATAACATCTCCAGCGATAACAGGCTGGAAAGACTAGAAAGGAGAGGCTGAAAGTAAGTAGAGAAAAGTCAGCCTCAGTTTTTTTTTACTTATCCTTGAATTAGAGGAAATAAGTTTATGGGGTGCAAGATAAACCGAAGTAACACTGGGCTAAAAAAATATGTCTTGAAATTCTTAGGAAGTTTTCTTCCCGTGCAAGAAAAGGATTCTCTTTTTCTATTTTCAAGGAGATTGTTTTTTTCTTGGACATGGTTTGGAGCTTTATTGTTGGAGCTGGAAACTGATGCTATAGTGGCTAACTGTGTGTTTTTGTTTTTGTTTTGTTATGCTTCTTTCCATCTTTCTCAATAAAACTGCCCAACTGTCTCAATCCCTCTCAAAGCCCTGTAGATGGCTTCTCTTGGAACTGAATTAAAGTGTGGGAAACAGGGGTGGTGCAAAGGTGACTATAAAATGACAGAAGGTGTACACACACACATACACACAACCTCATTACTAAATAAATGAACACTATATTCCTTCCATCAGAGAAAAAGTCCAAAGACTTTTTAAAATGTACTTTGACCGCATGGATGGGCCACATACCAATGTACAGTAAATTAATGCTGCCAGTATCCCCTTGAAACTTATTGATAAAATCTAGATTTTTCCAGAATCTTGTCACAAGCACGTCTAGCTAGACTTAAAGGTGGAGAATAGTTCTGCCTGAAGAACTTCTAAGAACAAATGGTCTAATACAGACCAAATGATTGCACTTATGGATCTCTCTTTCAACAAATGGCTAATCTTTTTTATGATGCCAGCCTTTAAGACTGCTGCAACTGGATAAATGGCCAGTTCTGAACCACTGTTTGCTTCTGGGGCTTTGATGGGGAAAAGAATTGTGTCCAATATACGTTCAGTTTTAATTGCTTTGGAATCAGTCCCACTGAATGGGGGATAATTTGAACTTTTCTTTCTTAGACCACTCCATTTGGTCCCGTGGGAAGTAACTCCTATGCTAATGCTCTAGAAAATGCTTTGAAAATGCAGCAAATAGTCAATCAACCTGTATTCAGAATGGACCATTTACCATGTTGGAAATGCTGCTAAGGCACATTTCTGCATATTCGGTGGAAATGCCCATTCAGTGGTAGGTTTTGTAGGAAACCCAAATGCTACTGCTGCTATAATGTTAAAATCCCTTATATTTTCACCAAATTATGTTTATTGGATATCTACAAGGACTGTAGTGGAAATATTAAAGCTAAGAAACTCTTCTTTTTGTTGCAACAAAATGTTGGAAATATCTTTCAAGTTGGTCTAAGATTATCTGGCATGCTGAGATGTGGAATATAACCCTTGCACCAGAGATGGGTTTCAGCAGGTTCTGACCAGTTCTGGAGAACCGATAGCAGAAATTTTGAGTAGTTCGGAGAACCGGTAGTAAAAATTCTAACTGGCCCCGCCCCCATCTATTCTCTGCCTCCCAAGTCCCAGCTGATCGGAAGGAAATGGGAATTTTCCAGTAACCTTCCCCTGGATTGGGGTGGGAATGGAGATTTTACAATATCCTTCCCCTGCCATGCCCACCAAGCCACGCCCACCAAGCCATGCCACACCCATCAAGCCACACCCACAGAACCGGTAGTAAAAAAATTTGAAACCCACCACTGCCTTGCACATGTCAAACTGAAATTATTAAAGGCTCAGCCACAGAGATGGTTTTAAGCATGCATGGTCTCCATTCAAAGCAGTGATTACAAGGCTACAAGAGATACCTTCTCATCTATTTTTTTTTTTTTTTACCATTCTGGATTTTGAATCATTTTTGTTTTGTCCTTTCATTTCTCAAGCCTCTTATAAGTTGTGTGAAGAAGCATACGTCCCTTTATGAACTGCTTCTGCCTTTCCTGCCCATCAGGCTAATTTTATCCCACCAGATACAGTGTTAATTGCCTGGATGCAGCTAATGAATCTGTTGTCCGTTGTGTAAATAGCCAGCCAAGGCCTGTAGGGAATCTTAAACTACTTTGGGATTATGTGGAAGGGGAGTGAAGGGATCTCCCTCTCCCTCTCTCTCTCTCTCTCCCCCCCCCCGTGTGTGTGTGTGTGTGTGTGTGTGTGTGTGTGTGTGTGTGTGCATGGAGAATTGAATTCTATCCCCTCCCCACCTGCTCACATAATGGTGAAAATCTTTCTTGCTGAGAGTGCTGTTCCAAAGAACCCCATGGGGGGGGGCTTCTTTTGAAAATGCAAATTAGTTTGAAAAGGATTCCCCCCCCCTTGGAAAATGGCATAGGAAAACAAAGAGTCTTAGTCTATTCTATCTTTTGAATAACATCACACACTTGCCAAAGCAAAAGTACAGAGGACAATATTGAAAGCATCCATAACGTATCTATATTCACGTCTCTCTGCTTAACCATCTCAGAAGTGGCGACGCTCTTACCCATCGTTATTTTTCTATGCATGGTTGTTGCCCTCGTGAGTGAGTCAATTCATCTCATTCACTTCTGCCAATGCTCAAGAGGAACAAACTCTAGTTTCTATTGCATAGCTACCTTTGCTCATTGTGTCTTCTCAGACACTTGAGATGCATTTGACTTTGAGGTATGGTTTTCCAAAATGTTTAATAATCTATACTAATATTAATTTTGTAGCTGCTGCAAACGGAAACACCCCATTTTCATTAACAAACAAAAGTTTGTTTGTTTTAAGGTAGCTATTGAGGCATTTGTACTCAACCCTTTTGGTCCACAAGCTTACCGTGAGATTGTTTACCAACTGTTCCCTTTTTAATGAGAAAGGAATAAACTTTAATCCATAAGAAAACAATTACCTAGCAGTGCACAGAATGTTGCACCTTGATTTATGGATAATGCTGTATGTAATTGTATTGGCTTACATATAGAGCGCTTGTAAATTGTATGCTAATGAATTTAATAAGACGCAGTCAGCTTTACGAAAAGAGGGATTGTGTATGATTATTCTGCGCTCCAATTTTAAGGGTATTAAAAAGGGATGGGGCTGAAGGGTTGATCAGACAAGGAAGACTACAAATTTCCTGCCGCATTTGTTCTCTGAATTGTTTTGAAATGGAAATACTCACTAGCTGCTGTTCAGTTGGGTTGGTATTGCACATCATAACATGCTGAGGAGAGAGAGAGAGGGAGAAGGATACACAGACACACAGACAGACACATACAAAGACAGACAGACAGACACTCACAAAGTTACTTTTACACATAGAAGGGAGAACCAAGACCAGTTTGGTGCAGTAGTTAAAGCACCAGGCTAGAAATAGAGAGACTGTGAGAGCTAATCCTACCTTAGGCACAAAGTCAGCTGGGTTGACTATGGCCAATTGTAGGAAACTGACAATGACAAACTACAGATGGTCCTCTACTTACAACAGTACTTATAAAAGCACTGAAAAATGTGACTTATAACTGTTTTCCACAGTTCTGACCTTTGCAGTTATCCCCATGATCATGTCATCAAAATTCAGATGCTTGGTAACTGGTTCATATTTATGACTGTTGCAGTATCTCAGGGTCATGTGATCACCTTCTGACAAGCAAAGTCAATGGGGAAGCCAGATTCACTTAACAACCAAGTTACTAACTTAACAGTTGCAGTGATTCACTTAACAACTTTGGCCAGAAAAGTCATAAAATGGGGCAAAACTCACTTAACAAATGTCTCACTTAACAACAGAAATGTTGGGCTCAATTGTGGTCATAAGTCGAGGACTGCCTGTACTTCCAAGAAAATTGGAGAGATTTGTCCAGGCGGTCACCAGAAATTAACACTGACTTGAAGGCAGGAAAAAAAAAGTTCAAGCCTCTAAGACAAAGTATTTGCAGCAAATGATCAATATGCATTAAGAGAAATAATAGCTCCTACTCTTTTTCTATACCTTTTCTAGTTCTTTCTGAATGTGCAGTAAATTTGTACCCATTTCTGAATCTGGTATGTTTAAAACCTACCTCCAGTGGTGGAATTAATTTTTTTTACTACTGGTTCTGTGGGCGTGGCTTGGTGGGTGTGGCAGGGGAAGGATACTGCAAAATCTCCATTCCCACCCCACTCCAGGGGGAAGGATATTGCAAAATCTCCATTCCCACCCCACTCTGGGACCAGCCAGAGGTGGTATTTGCCAGTTGTCTGAACTACTGAAAAATTCCGCTACCGGTTCTCCAGAACCTGTCAGAACCTGCTGAATAGCATCCCTGCCCATGTCCTTTGTCAAAAATGTAAAATGTCCAGGAATTGAGCATCGTTCCAACCCCATTTTGGAAATTCCTTAGCTAATTATGGTACTGGTCCTCACGTTTCTTTCTGAGCACTGAGCAATCCAATGAAATCACATCCATCACTGCTGTTGTTATTCAAGCATTCTGCTTCTGCTGTCCTCCTACACTGGGATGGAGAGCAAGCATGCATCCAAATCAGTGAGCAAAACAAAAAACAAAAACAAACAAAAAAAAAAAACCCGATCACTTGATACTCTGGAAAAAGCTACACAGAGAGAACAAGATAAATGGGCAGACAGCACCAACATTTAGGTGTGCCTTTAACAAAACCAAAAGCCACATTCTCCAAAGGAAGAGGGAGGAAAGGAGAGAGAACTTATCTGCCGAACAAATCTGCAGCTGAAAGGATTGCAGCAAAGTAGACAAGCTGAGAAAAGGACTCGTGGCATCTGCTGAAGATCCAGCTGGGTTTTCAGAGCGAGTAAGAGATCACTAGAGAGGAGCAGTTATTGTCGGCTTTATTGTCCCTTACAGTGCCAGTCAAAACCATTTCTATTCTTGCAGGCCTTTGAATGTTGATTTTTAAAATTATTATTTGTGTCACACTGGAGCTTTTAAATTCTTATTTCTGACTGCCTGGCTGCTGTTTTATTGAGTTTAATTGTATATTTGATTTGCTGTTTTAGGATAAATGCCTTCTTCTGTTTTGAGTTCAGATTTCAGCTAGATATCGGTTTTTAAATGTTTGTAAGACAGCACGGGAGCACAGTGAATAACATGGAACTAAGATTAAATATAAAGAAAACCGATCTAATGACAGCAGGCAGAACAATCAATCTTCGAACGGACAATGAAGATATCAAAGTGGTGGATAGCTTCTACTTTATATCAGCTACCATCAACAATGAAGGAACAAATAGTCAAGAATTAGAATAGAATAGAATAGAATAGAATAGAATAGAATAGAATAGAATAGAATAGAATAGAATAGAATAGAATAGAATAGAATAGAATAGAATAGAATTTTTTATTGGCCAAGTGTGATTGGACACACAAGGAGTTTGTCTTGGTGCATATGCTCTCAGTGTACATAAAGGAAGATACGTTCAATGGTGGGATTCAGCCAGTTCGCACCACTTCGGGAAAACCGGTTGTTAACTTTCTGAACAATTTGG
Source organism: Pituophis catenifer annectens (assembly GCF_029215685.1). Lineage (NCBI taxonomy): Eukaryota > Metazoa > Chordata > Lepidosauria > Squamata > Colubridae > Pituophis > Pituophis catenifer. The sequence goes on from NW_027257311.1 coordinate 23,696, forward strand.
TGAACTGGTTGTTGGAAGAAATCATTAGGGCAGAGAACCGGTTGTTAAATTATTTGAGTCCCACCACTGTATATGTTCATCAAGTATCAATTCATCAATTATTATAAGGTATATACATTCATCCAGTATCAATTCATCAAGTATTATAAGGTATATACATTCATCAAGTATCAATTCATCAAGTATTATAAGGTACAACACTTAGTCTTAGGGTACAAATAAGCACTCAGGAAACAATATCAATATAAATCGTAAGGATACAAGCAACAAAATTACAGTCATATAGTCATAAGTGGGAGGAGATGGGTGATAGGAACAATGAGAAGATTAATAGAAATGCAGACTTAGTAACTAGTTTGACAGCATTGAGGGAATTATTTGTTTAACAGAGTGATGGCATTCAGGAAAAAAACTGTCCTTGTGTCTAGTTGTTCTGGTGTGCAGAATTCTATAGCATCGTTTTGAGGTTAGGAGTTGAAACAGTTTATGTCCAGGATGTGAGGGGTCTGTAAATATTTTCACAGCCCTCTTTTTGACTCGTGTAGTATACAGGTCCTCAATGGAAGGCAGTTTGATAGCAATTGTTTTTTCTGCAGTTCTAATTATCCTCTGAAGTCTGTGTCTGTCTTGTTGGGTTGCAGAGCCAAACCAGACAGTTATAGAAGTGCAGATGACAACTCAATAATTCCTCTGTAGAAATGGATCAAATTATTATGCCAAAGTCCAGCACTAGACAGAACATCCATGAAGCCCTTAGAAAAGAGCCTTGGTACTACAGTGGTCTAAAGCACTCTGTTATTAAGACCAGCTGCCTGCAATTACTGCAGGTTCAAATCTCGCCAGGCTCAAGGTTGACTCAGCCTTCCATCCTTTCTAAGGTAGGTAAATTGAGGACCCAGTTGTGGGGGCAATAAGCTGACTTTGTATAAATGTACAAAAGGATGAAGGCTATTGCTTAGCACATTGTAAGCTGCCCTGAGTCTCCGGAGAAGGGCGGCATATAAATCAAATTAAAAAAAAAAAAGATATTCAGATGCTGTGAACTAGCTACACCAAGGATGTCAAATTCAAGGCCCAGGGGCCGGATCCAGCCCACAGGGTGCTTAGATCTGGCCCACAGGGCTGCCCTGGAAACAGCGCAGGACCAGCCTGCAGTGCCTCTGCCAGCGAAAATGGATCTTGGGACAGCCTCGTGCAGCCCTCCCAGGCCCCATTTTTGGCCTTTCCCAGTGAAAATGGAGCTCTGTTTTTGGTGGCAGAGGGCTGCAGGAGACCATCCAGGCTGAAAACAGGGCACAGCCCTCCAGCTCCATTTTTGCTTGCAGAGGGCTAGCAAAACAAACTAAAAGCAAAACAAAACAAAAGGAGAAATGTTTCCCTTTTTGCATTTGAGCATCCAAGAAGGGTCAGGAAAGGAGAAAGGGAAAGAGGAAAGACAAAGAAAAAAAAAAGATGGGAAGAGAGCAAGGAAGGAAAAAGAAGGAAAGAGGGGAAGGAAGAAAAAAGGAGAAGGAAGAGGGAAGGAAAAAGAAGAAAAGGAAGGGAGGGAGGGAGGGAAGGGAAGTCCTGCCTTAGTACTTGGCCACCAGCAGATGGCAAGGCTCCTCTGGAGGACTTGGCACTCTCCCTGCTCTCATCTTCCTGCACTGGAGACAATGGATCCCTCCAGCCCCCCCCCCAGGCCACCACAGGTGCCCCCGACATGAGTGATGTTGAGCTGGCTACGCCCACCTCGGCCATTCCCACCCCGGCCACCCAAGGTCAAACACAACCCTGATGCAGCCCTCAATGAAATCAAGTTTGACACCCCTGATCTACACCTACAAAGATCAGAACTATGCAAACCACAGTACTCCAGTGGTGGGTTGCTACCGGTTCACACCGGTTCGGGAGAACCGGTAGTAAAAAATTTTAGTCACTCGCAGAACTGGTAGCAATGGCTGGCTGGCCACACCCCTGAACCGGTTGCCCGGTCGCCACTCGCTCGCCCTGGCCGCCATGTTCATCGCCACCATGTTCTTCACGCATGCGCATCCCATTTTCTTGCAAGTTCAATGGGATGTGCATACGCGAAGAACAAGGTGGCGATGGCAGCAGCTTGCCTTCAGAGAAACCTTTCCAGCAGCAGCGGTTGGCTGGAGGTTGCTCTGGACCAGCCGCCGCAGAAGGTAAGCAGCCGAACAAAGAGGCGATGGTGGGGGAGGAAGGCAGGCAAGCGGGCCTGGCCACAGGAACGCCGGGAAGGGTGCATGGAAGGCAGGCAAGCATGTCAGGGCCACCTGGCCATAGGGAAGGGAGCTAGCAGCCTACTCCCTTCCCTGCAGCCTGGCATGCTTGCCTGCCTTCCACATGGTCTTCCCGGCGGTCCCCCATGCCTTTGCCTTCCGAAATCAGGACACACATGCTGCCTGTGAAGGGAAATGTGCTGCTTCCGGCCCGGGCCCGGCCAGTGGGTGGGTGAGTGGCCCTTCGGGGAGATGGAGCAGTTGCGATGGGGCTGAGAGGGGCGGCGGCAGTGGCGGTGCTGCGTTAGGGTGAGCGGATTTCCCAGGGCTGCTGCACATGTGCACCGCATGTGAAGGGAGGCAGACACCGCAGAAGCCATACAGGAAAAGTCCCAGGGAGTTCCAAGGCTCCCTGCCACTGCTGCTGTCGCCGCCACTTCCTGCCATGGCAAAAGCCATGCAGGAAATGTCCCAGGGAGTTCCAGGATTCCCTGCTGCTGCCGCTGCCTGCCAAAGCAAAAGCTGCACAGGAAAAGTTTAGGGGAGTTCTGGGATCCCCCGCCACTGCTGCCTGAAGCTTCCATTTTGACCCCTGCTCCCACCTGCCACAGCCTGAAGCTCCCTTTTTGGGTGCCTCCACTGCTGATGCTGATGCCGCCACCGCCAAGCACTTTCTTTCGGGCCTCCCGGTCTCACTCTCCTAGACTTTGAAGGAGGGAGGGGGAGAGAGAGAGAGAGAAAGAAAGAAAGAGAGAGAGAGAGAGAGAGAGAAAAAAGAAAGAGGAAAGGAGAAACAAGAAAGAAAAAGAAAGAGACAAAGAAAGAAAGAGAAAGAAGAAAGGAAAGAAAAAGAGACAAAGAAAAAACAAAGAAAAAGAAAGGAAGGTAGAGACAAAGAAAGAAAGAGAGAGAGAGAGAGAGAGAGAAAGAGAGAAAGAAGGAAAGAGAAAGGGAGAGAGGGAAAAAAGAAAGAATGAAAGAAAAATAGACAAAAAACAAAGTGAAAGAAAGAGACAGGAAGGAAGGAAGGAAAGGAGAGACAAAGAAAGAAAGAAAGAAAGAAAGAAAGAAAGAAAGAAAGAAAGAAAGAAAGAAAGAAAGAAAGAAAGAAAGAAAGAAGAGGAAGGAAGGAAGGAACACAAACCCTGGAACTAGACGTGGCTTCAGAAGATGGTTTGAACCAGGACAGCAATCTAGGGCTAGAAGGGATCTTACAGGCCATCTAGTCCAACCCCCTGCTCCAGCAGGAAACCTTACATTGCCTGGATTATTTTGGTGCCTCTAACAGAGAGGAAAATTGTGAAAAAGGAGAAAGAGTTTAGTAGGACAAGGCTGCCATGCAGAGGAAGGCAGAGATAGTCCTTGACTTATGACCAGAATTGAGCCCAAAATTTTGGTTGCTAAGCAAGAGCGTTGTTAAGTGAGTTTCACCACATTTTACTCAATCCATGATCTCTCCTGGCTCTAACAGTCATGTGCAAGTTAGGGAAGAACATCTGAAGGCCTGTGTAATGTTCTAAATGTACAGAAATTATAGTTAAATGTGTGGCAGGTACTGGACTCTGGGTGTGTTTTTCCAAATGTAGTAAGTGAGGTTGAATGTGTATAATTTTAGAAGAGATGTGTGTACATACACATACAGTATATATAGTAAATAATGTATCTTTTTGTGTGCCTATAAACATTCTATACTATGCAATATGTATGTACACATATGGCATACTGTATGTACATAAGATTAAATAGTATATTTTGGATGTGAAGTAGTAGTAAATAAATAGACCTGGAAATTGTATCTCATTGAAGCCTTTGAAGTGAGGAGAGGCCAGGCACCCTAACCATAACCCTTGACATGAGTGACATCAAGTTGGCCATGCCCACCCTGTCACATGACCACCCAGCTACACCCACCCAGTCACATGACCAGCAAG
>NW_027257312.1:0-20000 GCF_029215685.1 Pituophis catenifer annectens
GGACCTCATCTTCGTATGAAGTCCATATTTGCAAGCACAGCGTGTGTTTATTTATCTTTTAGGATTTTGATGGGCACATTTTGACATCGCTCTGAATTGCTAAAGATTCTTTTTCTCCCCGGGGTTCATGGCCTCATTACTTTTTGAAATGCAGCTAATAAAATTAACATCGTGCTTTTCTGACAGAAGATAGACCAACGTCCAAGACAAGTTAATTTCCTGGGTATGAAAATGTCGGCTCTGATTTTTTCCTATTTTCATCTTTATCCTTCTCTCTCCAGTCCGAGCGCAGGTTTTTTTGTGGCGGTTTTTTTCCCCCCTCCCCATTCTGAAGACTCTAAAAGTGACATGTGTTTAATATTTGATGGATGCAAAGAGACAGAATAAAACGAGGCAAAATAATAACGCTCAAGTTCGTACGGGATTGAAGCAGACGGAGAAAAATTTGTGGAAAATGGAGAGGTGTACTTCAACGGTTAGCGTACTTTATGGCCATGAGAGTTGATATCGGTTGATGTGCTGTCAAAGTTCTGAATTGGGGGGGGGGAAGAGATTATAGAACAAATCTCTGTGGTTTTTTTTTTTTTTCCCCAGAAAAAGAAATAAATCAGCTCTAGTAGCAATGGACTCTAAAGAGAAGAAGAACAGAGAAAGTTGCATCAAAGGAAGTTGTGAAATTGATCAAGCTGTTGAAAAATGCAGGATTTTGGGTTTATTTTTATTTTTATTTTAAGAGACGCATGGATAAAGTTTCTTTTCAAATGTACTGCTTGTTCACTTGTACTGACAGTCCAATAATAGCAACTGCCAAAATTTGCGGTGGTGCTGGATGGAGAGACATTGAGACAATTTCTGTCCTATAACGCCACATATTCAGGTTCATAGGGGTTTGGGAGAACCTCTAGCTAAGATTCTGTGCAGTTCGGAGAACCCCCAAATCCCACTCCTGGATGGCCCTGACCACCCCTCCCCACACAGCCTGTTTTGGATGCAGGGCAAGCGTGGAGGCTCAGGGAGGGTGAAAAACGGGCCTACCGGAAGTTTGGGAAGGCCGGAAACATTTCCGGCCTCCTGAAGGCCTCTGGAGCCTGGGCAGGCAGTTTCCACCCTCCCGGAGGCTCGAGAAAAGCCTCTGGAGCCCGGGGAGGGCAAAAACGCCCCCCCCCATAGTGAAGGAGGCTGACTAGGCCACTCCCATCATGGCCACGCCCACCCAGCAACCGGGCAGAGAACCCCTCGCTAGAATTTTTGAAGCCTACCCCTGCATGTATTCATTCTTGTATGCCCTTGGCTCTATCAGACTGCCCAACAGTAAGTTTTGAAGGAAAGTTCAAGATGGCTGATGCCAAACTTTAATAACTGTTTGGAAATGATCCAGAGTGTACCCCAGTGAGCCCTCATGCATTCATAGGAGCGCACGAGGGAGGTTAATATCATAAAGTGATACATCAATCAAGTCACAAGCATACTTGTAGTCCTTAATTGTAATAGCTTACGGTATCTAAGACGAATATTAAATAACAGCGCTGGACACCATGTCTTCCGCCATTCGTTTTTGGCCATTCTCTTTGACTTTGATTGGAAAAAGAGTGTCTTTCACTCAAAGGAGAAGAAGCTTTTAGTGCATTTATTTATTTATTTATTTATTGGTTCGATTTATATGCCGCCCTTCTCCGGAGACTCAGGGCGTCTTACAATGCATTGAGAAATAGCCTTCATACTTTTGTATATACCTGCTTAGTAGGGCTTTCAGCCCCTCCTAAGCGGTGTTCTTTTTTTATACAAAGTCAACTTATTGCCCCCACAATCCGGGTCCTCATTTTACCTACCTCGGAAGGAGGGAAGGCTGAGTCAACCTTGAGCCTGTGAAATTTGAACTCGCAATAATTTCAGGCAACTGGCAGCTAAATGCTACTTTAACAGCACTTTAGTCTGCTGCGCCACTCTTCTACCCAGTTCTTAAACGGTTCTTAAACGGTTGCAGGAATTGGGAATGTTTAGTGCAACAAAGAGAAAGACATTCATTTTTATTTATTTTTATTTTGTCAAGCATGTATTAGATAACAGATATAGGTATAAACATGGTTAATAATACATGAAATGGATATGAATAAAAGGGGACATTAGGACAGGGACGGTAGGCACGCTGGTGCACTTATACACGCCCCTTACATACCTCTTAGGAATGGGGTGAGGTCAACAGTAGACAGTTTAAGGTTAAAGTTTTGGGGGTTTGGGGAAGAAACAACAGAGTCAGGTAGTGCATTCCAGGCATTAACAACTCTGTTGCTGAAGTCATATTTTCTGCAATCGAGTTTGGAGCAGTTTACTTTAAGTTTGTATCTATTGTGTGCTCGTGTATTGTTGTGGTTGAAGCTGAAGTAGTCATTGACAGGTAGGACATTGTAGCAGATAATTTTGTGTACTACGCTTAGGTCAGACCGAAGGCAGCGTAGTTCTAAGTTGCCTAAACTCAAAATTTCAAGTCTGGTGGTATAAGGTATTCATGATATGATATGATATGATATGATATGATATGATATGATATGATATGATACCGTACCCTCTGGAACAATCTACCCCCAGAGATACGAGTGATCCCAGACCTCCGGACTTTTCGTCGGGCCCTTAAAACCTATTTCTTTCAGTTAGCCGGGCTGGCCTGATTTTATATTGGTTTTTCAAATTGATACTGATTTTAATTGAAACGTTTTAAATTATGGGCCAAACTTTATTTAATTATTTTAAAATTATTTTAACTTTTGTGTACAAATGTTTTATTTTTGGCTGTTCACCGCCTTGAGTCCGAAAGGAGAAGGGTGGTATAGAAATTTAAATAATAATAATAATAATAATAATAATAATAATAATAATAATAATAATAATAATAATAATAATAATAATAATATGATATGACATGACATGATATGACATGACATGATATGATGTGACATGACATGATATGATATGATATGATAGCAGTGTTCCAATATTTGAGGGGCTGCTACAAAGAAGAATGGGTCAACCTATTTTACAAAGCATCTGAAGGCAGGACAAAAAATAACCGACGGAAACTTATCACAAGAGAGATCCAATCTAGAGTTAAGGAGAAATTTCCTGATAGTGAGAACAATTGGAAGTGGCTTGCTTCCAGAAGCTGTAGATGTTCCATCACTGGAGGTTTCCAAGAAGAGATTGGATAGTCATTTGTCTAGAATGGGATAGAGCAGGGGTCGGCAACCTTAAACACTCAAAGAGCCACAAAGGTCCTAACCGGAAGCCCCCCCTTCGACTCTGGAGCCGACCGGAAGTCCAGTTCCCCCACCATAGAGTCTCCTCCTAGCGTGGTGTCCTTTTTCCTCTATCTGTCCTAACCAAAAGCCCTATCAATTGTGGAGCCGGCTGGTCGACAGGGAGCCACACCATTGGGATGAAAGAGCCACACGTGGCTCCAGAGCCGCGGGTTGCTGACTCCTGGTATAGAGCCTCCTGCTTGGACATGGGGTTGGACTAGAAGATCTCCAAGATCCCTTCCATCTTTGTTATTCTGTTATTCTGAAAGTTTAGAGCCGTGATGGCGAACCTATGGCACGCGTGCCCAAAGTGGCACGCGAAGCCATGTCACCCAGAATGAGCGGCCTTGCCCGTTTGTCTTGCAGGTTTCTGGTGTGCATGAGTGCACGACAATCAGCTGTCCTTCGTGTGCATGGCAGTGCCGAAAACTGGTGTGCACATGTGTGCCAGCCAGCTAATTGTCAGGTGCTCATGTGTGACAGAACCCGGAAGGTTGGCTTTTCTGGAGTGTGATCCTTTCGCACTCCAGTGCCAAAAACCGGCCTGCGAATGTGTGCCAGCCAGCTGATGTTGGCCCTGACTTCCATGCCACCTCCTCTTCCTCTGATTCGGCTGCTGGAGGGGCTGGTGGCTGACAGGTCACAACACATTGTCTTCTCACTGCTTGTATAATTCTCCCTCCCTCCCTCTCCCCCTCCCTCACTCCCCCCTCTCTCTCTCCCTTCCTCACTCCCCCCTCTCTCTCTCCTCCTCCTCTTCCTCTCCCCCTCCCTCACTCTCCCCTCTCTCTCTCCTCCCCCTCTTCCTCTCTCCCTCCCTCCCTCCCTCCCCCCTCTCTCTCTCCTCCCCCTCTTCCTCTCCCCCTCCCTCACTCCCCCCTCTCTCTCCTCCCCCTCTTTCTCTCCCCCTCCCTCACTCCCCCCCTCTCTCTCCTCCCCCTCTTCCTCTCCCCCTCCCTCACTCCCCCTCTCTCTCTCCTCCCCCTCTTCCTCTCTCTCTCCCTCCCTCCCCCTCTCTCTCCTCCCCCTCTTCCTCTCCCCCTCCCTCACTCCCCCCTCTCTCTCTCCTTCCCCTCTTCCTCTCTCCCTCCCTCACTTCCCCCCTCTCTCCTCCCCCTCTTCCTCTCCCCCTCCCTCACTCCCCCCTCTCTCTCTCCTTCCCCTCTTCCTCTCCCCCTCCCTCACTCCCCCTCTCTCTCCTCCCCCTCTCCCTCTCTCCCTCTCTCACTCCCCCCTCTCTCTCTCCTCCCCCTCTTCCTCTCTCCCTCCCTCACTTCCCCCCTCTCTCTCCTCCCCCTCTTCCTCTCCCCCTCCCTCACTCCCCCCTCTCTCTCTCCTCCCCCTCTTCCTCTCCCCTCCCTCACTCCCCCATCTCTCTCTCCTTCCCCTCTTCCTCTCTCCCTCCCTCACTTCCCCCTCTCTCTCTCCTCCCCCTCTTCCTCTCTCCCTCCCTCATTTCCCCCCTCTCTCTCTCCTCCCCCTCTTCCTCTCTCCCTCCCTCCCTCCCCCTCCTCTCTCCACTTTTAAAGCACAGAGAGTTAACTGAACTAATGACTAATAGAAGAGAATGAAGATGAAGAGGACTAGGCAACGTGGCATCCTCCAGATGTGTTATTTAATTGCCACACTTCCCAACCCAACCGTCATGGCAAATAGCCAAGTTTGTGTGAAGCTCAAAAGCTCTGGAGGATGCCTAGCTTCGTAATGGAACCAACACAAGGAATAATAGTTTCCCTACCCCTCCCTCATCTCACCATCCCCATGATACCTCCACGTAGATCTCCTTCATGTCTTCAAAGGTTCTTGAGAACCTCGAATTAATGTTGATTCAGAAAGCATTTCTCTTTTGCTTCAAGGAGGCTCATGAAGTGTAAATTACCTGAGAGTGCAAATTCATCTAATAAAGCTCTTTGGCTATCCTTTTGCACAGAGCTGTTCAGCTATTCCTTTTGATTCTTAATCTCAGTATTCTCTCTCCTCGCTAAGAGAAGCCAAACAACTGATTTACTTGAATAATACTTCAATTCCACCATCTTCAGTTCATCCCCGTGTAGGCCATTGGAGTTTCGATCAATTTGTTTATACCCTGAGGTTTTTTTGATCAATTCGATGGATGTATTTGGGCTTGCCACTTTCAGAAGCCAGCAGCTAACTCTTCTTTGATATCTTTAAGGAAAACTCTGGGGGGAAAAAAAGAGAAATATACCGTATTTTCGGAGTATAAGACACACTTCCACCCACAAAAGAGGTTGAAAATTTGGGTGCATCTTATACACCGAATGTAGCCCCACCTACCCACCCACCCGCCGGCCCCCACCCTTTAGTCTCTGCCTCCCAGCAATTTACCTCCTTGCAACAAACAGCAAACAACCCATTTCAGCTTCAGCACAGCCTAATTAGCACAAGCAGCTGATTGTTGGTTGGATCAGCCTCCCGAATCTCAGCTGTTTCAGGCTGCAGGGATTGCCATTGCCTATTGCCGCGCGGGCCTCCACTGTTTGCTGCAAGGAGGCAAATTGCTGGGAGGCAGATTTGTTTTTCTTGTGCTAATCAGGCTGTGCTGAAAATGAAAATGAGACTAAAGCAGTCTGTTTGCTGTTTGCTGCAAGGAGGCAAATTGCTGGGAGGCAGAGGCAGATTTTTTTTCTTGTTTTCCTCCCCCAAAAAGGTAGGTGCGTTTTATAATCCGGAGCGTTTTATATTCCGAAAAATACGGTAGGTGCATGGAACTCTTAAAGTGAGTCATTTTTGTTCCCACCATAGAATGCGACAAGGACCTCTGCATTATTGTTTCTTTGATCATGTAAGACAGGAAATAACAATTTCTGTGCTATGAGAGAATTCCTAGTGGGCTGGAAAGTATTAATTAAAAACTCCAGGAATTCAAAGTAAGATTCCGTTTCTCGCTGTGTATATGTATGATTTAGCATGGACTTCATGCCAGTTCCTGATGTCTGAGTGGGTTTGTGTATGTATGCATGATTATGCTTACAGCCACACAGAGAAATTTTCCTCTCAGCTACAGAAAACCTCAAAAGGAGATAAGTTTAGAGCACATATGGTTAACTATATGGTGCTGAAGTAATTTTTGGATGATGCAGCAAGCAAATTTGGAATTTTGAAATCATGTTCGGCTTTAAAGGGCCAAAGCCTGCCAATTTTGCTTGCTCGGAGCACATTAATGAAATGATTGCCCTTATGAGTGTTTGTTGTTGTTAGTTGCGAAGTCGTGTCCAACCCATCATGACCCCAGGGACAACATTCCTCCAGGCCCTCCTGTCCTCTACCATCCTCTGGAGACATTTAAGCTCACCCTGACTGCTTCAGTGACTCCATCCAGCCACTTCATTCTCTGTCGTCCCCTTCTTCTTTTGCCCTCCATCGTTCCCAGCATTAGGCTCTTCTCCAGGGAGTCCTTCCTTCTCATCAGGTGGCCAAAGTATTTGAGTTTCCTCTTCAAGATCTGGCCCAGCAGTCAGGGTTGATCTCCTCTAGGACTGACCGGTTTGATCGCCTTGCAGTCCAAGGGACTCGCAGGAGTCTTCTCCAGCACCAGAGTTCAAAGGTCTCAATTCTTTGGCGCTCAGCCTTCCTTATGGTCCAACTTTCACAGCCATCCATTGCAACTGGGAAAACCATAGCATTTTTGTTGGCAGGGTGATGTCTCTGCTTTCTGAAAATGATAGGATGTCATAGACAGTTGACCTAGTTAAAAGAAATCATTAGTGACAATATTCACATAGACTTTTTTTTTTTTAATTTGATTTATATGCCGCCCTTCTCCGGAGACTCAGTGCCTTCATACTTTTGTATATTTATACAAAGTCAGCTTATTGCCCCCACAAACTGGGTCCTCAATTTACCTACCTTAGAAAGGATGGAAGGCTGAGTCAACCTTGAGCCTGGCGAGATTCGATTTTACTTTAATTGCAGACAGCTGGTGTTAAATTACAGTGCTTCTGTCTGTTGAGCTAAACGAGGCTCCTGGTAAAAGGACTTTATCCTTTCCTCTTTTTTTTTCTTCATCTGTTAGTGCTTCTAACTTTCTTTTTTATAAGGTTAGCTCCATGGCCATACATTGCAATTGGGAAAACCATAGCCTTGACTATATGCACTTTTGTTGGCAGGGTGATGTCTCTGCTTTTTAGTATGCTGTCTAACTTTGCCATAGTTTTCCTCCCCAGGAGCAAGCGTCTTTTAATTTCTTGGCTGTCGTCCCTGTGTGTGGTGATCTTGGAGCCCAGGAAAATAAAATCTATCACTACCTCCATTTATTCCCCATCTATTTGCAAGGAATTGAGAGGGCTGGGAGCCATGATCTTATGGGTGTAGCTAGTACCAAATTCCATTTTTTAAGAAGCAAACAGTTGGTATTGTGTACAGGAACATCTGCACAGGGTATGGGCTAGACCAGGGGTGACAAACCCATGGTGTCATGTTGTCATCACATGACGTATCACAACTTTTTTCCTGACTTCGTTCACTGGGGGTTGGGCGTGGCCAGCAAGTGATGCATCTGGCCTGCGGTGTCGTGAATTTGACACCCTGGGCTAGACCCTCCCAAGTCCAGATGGGAGATTCCGCAGAAGATCATGGATAATAAAAAAACTAAAGTCCTGTAGAACTTTGTTAGAGTTTGTTGCAGAAAATCAAATCCAGAAAGCAACAAACCGGTAACTGATGCAGCAGGATTCATTAAATAAGAAACTCTGGGACTCCCTACACACAGTCACTCATGCCCTCGTCACCTCCCACCTGGACTATTGTAACACTCTCTACATGGGGCTCCCCTTGAGGAGCACCCAGAGGCTCCAACTGGCGCAGAGTGTGGCCGCGTGGGTGGTTATGGGAGCAACATGGCGCTCCCGTGTGACACCTCTCCTGCGCGAGCTGCACTGGCTCCCGGTGGTCTCCCGGGTGCGCTTCAAGGTTTTGGTTACCACCTTTAGAGCGTTCCATGGCATCGGACCTGGCTACTTACGGGACTGCCTACTACCACAAACAGCCTCCCACCGGCCGGTACGCTCTCATAGAGAGGGGCTACTCCAGGTGCCGTCAGCCAAACAATGTTGACTGGCGGCCCCTAGGGGGAGGGCCTTCTCTGTGAGGGCACCTACTATCTGGAACGAGCTCCCCCCGGAGATACGGAGGATCCCAGATCTGCACACCTTCCACCATGCTTTGAAGACACTCCTATTCCAGCAGGCCGGACTGGCCTAATTTTCTCCCCTTCTTTTAAATTTTTAAATTGAAATTTTAATTTGTTTTAAATTATTGGGAATTTTAATTGTCTCGGGCAAAATTATTTAATTTGGTTTTAATTATGTTTTTTAACTTTTGTATTTATCTGTTTTATTTTGTCTCTGTTCACTGCCCTGAGTCCTTCGGGAGTAGGGCGGTATACAAATTTAATAAAATGAAAAATGAAAAATGAAAACTTCTTTATATACATAACAACACATGAGACATAGGTACAATACCAAGAGCAGTTCTCAGAATCAGAAGCATAGTCACAGAAGCACAGTTAACAGAAGGAAGGACAACAAAAGGAGCACATAACTTATATTCCATCAAGCCGGCCTAAATTTTTCCCCTTTAAAATGTAAATTTTAATTTGTTTTTAAAACTATTGGGTGTTTTAAATTTGTCTCGGCCAAATTGTTTAATTTGGTTTTATTCTGTTTTTAAATTTTGTATTTATGTGTTTTATTTTGTGGCTGTTCACTGACCTGAGTCCTTCGGGAGTAGGGCGGTATACAAATCCAATAAATGAAATGAAATGAAATGAAATATTTATACATAACAGTTAACTTAAGCCACGCCCAGGCTCCTTGCTGTCTTAGCTCCCAAACAGCCCTCATTGGCTGACTTAGTTGCTATGTCTATCCATTGGCTGACCTTGTTACCATGCCCTAGTCCAGCCAGTCCCCAATGGCTGACCTGTTACCATGTCTATCCAAACAGTCCCCATTGGCTGATCTATTCCAGTCTATGAATATTCATACTCTGACAAACTTTGATGGACAGAAAGGTGTTGGCCATTCAAGCAGGCGTCATGGTAGTAGGAGTAGGAGACAGTGGTGGTGCGAAGTGAGAACAACATCAGAAAGAAGGACTATGAGAAGCTGGGAAAGTACCAGGGAGGAGCTAGAGAGGATGTGGAAAGTAAAAGCCAAGGCAGTCCCAGTGGTGGTTGGAGCACTCAGAGCTAGGACTCCTAAGCTGGGAGACTGGATTCAACAGATCCTGGAAAGAACATCAGAGCTCTCTGTCCAGAAAACTGAAGTGCTAGGATCAGCTTAGATCCTGTGTGGAGCCTTCAAACTCCAAGGCTTCTGTTAGGGAACCTGAAATTGAGTAAGACACAGATAACCCATAAGAGTGAGAAAGGAGTGTGTGTGTGTGTGTGTGTGTGTGCATGTAAAACTCTCTTTTTATGACCCTGTGGTGGGATTCAAGTAATTTAACAACCGGTTCTCTGCCCTAATGATTTCTTCCAACAACCAGTTTGCCGAACTGCTCAGAAAGTTAACAACCGATTCTCCCGAAGTGGTGCGAACTGGCTGAATCCCACCACTGCCTGTAATCCCTTAATTTGGGGTAGAGTTAGGGCGACTGGAATGGAGTTGAGCATTTATTGGCCGGATGCCCTTCCTGACACCACATGGAATCCACAGAACAATTTTTTTCTTTGTGCCCTAGAAGAGAAACACTTGCCACAACCTAAAATTGCCCCTCAATTTTCGGATTGAGAGTTCACCACTAGTTCCGCTATCTGTCTGTCTATCGTCTGTCTGTCTGTCTGTCTGTCTGTCTGTCTGTCTGTCTCTCTCTATCTATCTATCTATCTATCTATCTATCTATCTATCTATCTATCTATCTACTATCGATCTATCTGTATCTATCTCTCTATCTCTCTATCTCTCTATCTCTCTATCTCTCTATCTCTCTATCTACTATCTATCTATCTATCTATCTATCTATCTATCTATCTATCTATCTATCTACTATCGATCTATCTGTATCTATCTCTCTATCTCTCTATCTCTCTATCTCTCTATCTCTCTATCTACTATCTATCTATCTATCTATCTATCTATCTATCTATCTATCATCTCTCTCTCTCATCTATCTATCTATCTATCTATCTATCTATCTATCTATCTATCTATCTATCTATCTACTCTCTCTCTCTCTCTCTCTCTCTCTCTCTCTCAATCTACCATCTATCTATCTACCTCTATCTATCTATCTATCTATCTATCTATCCATCCATCCATCCATCCATCCATCCATCCATCCATCCATCCATCCATTATTATCTCTATCCTATCTATCTATCTATCTATCTATCTATCTATCTATCTATCATCTATCTATCTATCTATCTATCTATCTATCTATCTATCTATCTATCGTCTGTCTGTCTATCTATCTATCTATCTATCTATCTATCTATCTATCCATCCATCCATCCATCCATCCATCCATCCATCCATTATCTCTATCCTATCCTATCCTATCCTATCCTATCCTATCCTATCCTATCCTATCCTATCCTATCCTATCCTATCCTATCTATCATCTATCTATCTGTCTGTCTGTCTGTCTGTCTGTCTGTCTGTCTGTCTGTCTGTCTATCTATCTATCTATCTATCTATCTATCTATCTATCTATCTATCTATCTATCCATCCATCCATCCATCCAGCCATCCATCCATTATCTCTTTCCTATCCTATCTATCTATCTATCTATCTATCTATCTATCTATCTATCTATCTATCTATCCATCCAACCATCCATCCATCATCATATTTTTCATCCATTTTCACTCAAATCAATAGAAAAGAAATGTTTTTTTCTCCCCTCCACCCCCCACTGGAAAAGAAAGCTTGGTGATATTCATATGCGAAGAGGTTCTAGCTCTCTTAAGTATAATGTGACCAAAGAGCCTTAAACAGCTTCATCAGATTCTGTTGTTGTTTTTTGACCAACAACATAAGCATATAACACAACCATTAACCGGAAGCTGCACAAGTTCTCACCTTGACAATCCTGTCCAAGAACAGAAGGTCCCTTTTCAGTGCTAATAGTTTTATTTTTCAAAGCAATTAAAAAAGATCAAATTAGTAAGGAGAAGAAGAAACTCTCCAGCACACAGAGAATAGAAATACAGCTATTGATCATTCTCTCATTTAAATTCCAGACTTTCAATACTGACACCAATTGCTGATTTGAAACCCTAAAAGCTAAATTGTGCCGGTTGCTAAGTGACGACACACAGTGCAATCCAAAACATTTATAACAGCAATCAGACTTTTACTGTCCAGAATATAAATTATAATTACGCATTATAGAGGCAACAATCATTCATTCTCAAACTAGAATTGTATGTTTTGCTTATTTTGTTTTTTAAGTAGTACTTTTCTGCTCGGGATTCATTTGCGGGAAAACACTGATGTAATAACTCAACTCCAATTCATTCGATAGACTTTGACAATGCAGTGATGGAAAGAACCTTCCGTCCTGAAGGTTTGGCCAAGATTTTAGGACCTTTGAGTAGCTAGAAAGCTTCCCAATTTGTATCATCATCATTTCTACCTAGTCAATTTAGTGTTGTGGCCTATCAGCTGCTGTCCTTCCAGCAGCCGAATCAGAGAAGGAGGAGGAGGAGGCGTGGGAGTCAAGGTCAGCATCAAGGCAACCTGAGAGCTCCGAGGAGGAAGAGAGAATGGATCTGGTGGAGAAACAGACAAAAGCAGAGCCTGGGCTGTCCATCAGTCCTCAGAGGGAGAGTCAACAGTCCCCAGGTCTGGAGGTGGCTGATGGGGAAGAGGAGGAACAGCTAGGTCCAGTGCCCGAAGTGTGGATGTGCAGAAGGCAGAGGAGAGGAGAGCAGTGGAAATCTATGGGCCGGTCCTCGGGACGAAAGCGCCACCGCTGATAGTGAAGCCCCACTCTAGCTCTGGGGATAAAAGGCAGGAGGCAGAGATGAATAGATGTGGCAGACAACTATTCATCTTCCGGCTGGCCAGATTTGTTAGCCGGCATTGAGAGAGAAACTATTTGCCGGGGCTGCCGGCACTCCTAATAAAGGAATTTTTGAGTTAACTTTAGAGGGTTTGTCGTGTTTGGGGAGCTGGGTCAGAACAATCTTTTTATCACAAACAAGGGCAAATGAGACTTACTGCTTTGGTTCTCCTGCCCTCTTTGTTCCTCTAGCACCATGATGGCGAACCTATGGCATGGGTGCCGGAAGTGGCACGCAGTGCCATCTCTCCAGGCACGCCAACCATTGCCCGTTGTTCTTCTGGGTTCCTGCGCACACATGTGTGCTGGCTAGCTGGTCTTTGCATGTGCGGGAGTGCCAGAAACGAGCCAGCTGGTCTTTGCACACACATGAGTGCCAGAAACTGGAAAACCAGGTGACTGGTGCGCATACACATGCCTGTTGTGGCCCGTCAGCGGCCTGTACAGCTAGTAGCTGATTCAGATAGCGAGGTGGCTGGTGTGGTGCTGCGCCAGCAGCCTGTGCAGCTGGCACTCGAGTCGGACAATGAGGAGGCTGAAGAAGATATGGTGCCAGAGGTGGGGATTCAGCCAGGGCCTTCAGAACCTCCAGAAGCTCCCTTAGGTGAAGAGGACGAAGAGGAGGAGTCTTTTCTCGATGCACGGGCATCCAAAAGGCAGGAGTGGCTCCTCAGGAGGAGGTCTCCTCGAGAGTAAGGCTTGGGGCTAATTGGCCACTCCCTTAGCCTATTTAAGGAGGAACACCAACTGAAGCAATTTGCAGGAAACAACTTCGTTCACATACCTTCGTGTCTTGTCTTGCTATTCTTATCTTATCAGCTTCCTGCAAATTGCTTCTGGGCATTCTGCCCACTATAGTAAGATTTCAGTTATTATTCTTTGAATTCTTGGCGGCTGTTAATGCAGTTAATTAACAGCCGTTGTCATAAAAAACTGGTTTATTTAGTAAACTAAGGTTTGAACGGACTTTGCGTGTGCTGCATTCTTTGGGGTCCGTAGCTGGGGCAGAACAATGCCGGAAACCGGAAGCTCAGCTGAACTGCTCTACTGGTTTCTGGCATTCCCTCACCCGTGCCTGCACATTCCCATTTTGGCACTCAGTGTCAAAAAGGTTTGCCAACACTTCTCTAGCATACAGAGAAAGTAGATGACCACATGGCAAAAAACAAGGAGGAAGAGGACTAGGATGAGGCAGCAGGCAACATTGGTTGGCATTAAAACTGCACCTTGATGTTGGCTGGCCATATCAAGTCAACTGGCTGCCACTCTGATTCCCCCAACTCTCTTTGTCCAAGCCTTGCCCTCATTTTATTTTCTTCTATTCTTCAGCCAAACAGAACAAAAAAAAAAAAAAACAAAGTGAAGTGAAGAAACATAAAGTGTTCTAGTGATTGTGTAACGGTCCATCCACCGAGGAACTAAGTGTCAATAGCTGGATTTCTGTTATTAATTATTTTTATATTTTCCCATGATGTTTCGATGGAAACGTATGATTTGGGGTTTGACAAATCAAGTCAAATCTCAAGGTGAGGTATTTTAGCAAGATCAGACACATTGTGACGGAACAATTTTCCAAAATCAGTCCCTGAAACTCAAATTAAGTAGCTTGTATAAGAAAAAAATCTTATTAATTTAAATTTGATAAAGTAATAATGGAATAAAGATTTAATGAGCATAATGAAATATAAAATGTTTGAACTGTATTGTTAATAGTGAGGATTTAGGGTAAGAATTGTTGTATTATGAGTTATTAATTGAATTAAGAATTAAGGTGGGTAAATAGAAGGGTAATTGTTTTGATTAAGAAAATATGTGTTAATTTTTTAAAGATGGTATTAGTTGAATAAGTGATTTAAGATTAAGAAATAAGTGTTATGACAAAATAGAATAGATAAAATGTTGTTAAAGATTTTGTTTAAAAATTGAACAAAGTGATAAAGAGGCTCCAGCTGGTCCAGGATGCAGCTGCGCGGGTAATTATGGGAGCGACTCGACGCTCCCGTGTAACACCACTCCTGCGTGAGCTGCACTGGCTCCCGGTGGTCTTCTGGGTGCGATTCAAGGTGTTGGTTGCCATCTTTAAAGCTCTCCATGGTTTAGGACCCGGGTACTTACGAGACCACCTTGTGCCACCGATAGCCTCCCATCGACCGGTACACTCCCACAGAGAGAGACGCCTCAGTGTGCCGTCAGTCAAACAATGTCAACTGGCAACCCCCAGGGGGAGAGCCTTCTCTGTGGGGGCACCTGCCCTCTGGAATGAGCTGCGCCCGGAGATTCGTAGGATCCCCGACCTTCGCACCTTTCGCCGCGCCCTCAAAACGCTATTGTTTCACCAAGCAGGGCTGGCTTAAATGCTATTTTAATGGGTGGTTTCTATTTTAGCTCTTTCGGCCAAATTATTTAATATTTTTAAATTGTCTTTTAACTTTCATATAGTTGTGGGTTTTATTTTTGGCTGTACACTGCCCTGAGTCCTTCGGGAGGAGGGCGGTATAAAAATTTAATAAAATAAATAAATAAATACCTGGATCAAAGCTCTGTTCCGAAAGGATGTAATTTGTATGTTTGGGAAAAAAATAATAATAAAAAACTTTTTGTAAAAAAAAAAAACTTATTGAAGGAAATTAACTGTTCCCAGCTTTTGCCTTAATGCATCTTAGAGCTATAGCTAAAGAATTCCAAGTAGGAATTCTAGACAAGAACTCTTTAGCTATCAAGAGATTAGAGAAGACATGGTAGCTTTGAAAACACAGTGAAGATAACGGCAGGGCTTTTAAAACAGGGCCTGGAGGGAAACTAAAATTCAGGACAAAGCAACAATGCATATCAATAGAAGAAAATATTTGTAGCTGAGGGTTCAGCTGTGAGGCCCTTGGTCCTCTCTGAACTTGATGGTTCTCTTATAGGTTTTTCATTACCCAATTAGGTAACATCATCAGTGTTAGAAGGGAGTGAGGGAGGAGGAGGAGGAGGAGGAGGTGGAGGACAATGACAACAGTGGGGTCCTTACAGGGGTGGGCTGCTGGGGATTTGCAAAGGTTCGTAAGAACCTCTAGCTAACATTCTGTGCAGTTCAGAGAAGCCCCAAATCCCACTCCTGGCTGGCCTCAACCACCCTGCCCCTCCCCTCCCAGGAGTCCCCATCAGTGGTGGATTCCTCCCAGTTTGGCCCTGTTCGGCCAAGCCGGTAGCAGTGACGATATGATGTCACCGAACTGGTTCTCTTTGTTTGGGAGCTGGGTCCTCCCGCCCCCCCCCCCCGTGTTATTCTTACCTTTTATTTGGCCCCGCCCCCAATTTTTCGCTGCCTCCCGAGTCCCTGCTGATCGACTGGAAGGAAAAAAAACTGTTTAAACTCTTGCCATGGGGCTTCAAAGGGCCGCCCTACAGCTGATCAGTGTTAAAAGGCAATGTGGTGGTAGACCAGTACGCTCGAAAAACCAATGGGTAGACCGGTACAGCTCTACAAACAGTTAAAAGCCTGTTAGACCAGTACCTCTGCTAAATACTAAAGAATTGTCACATGACCATCAAACCACGCCCACAAAATAAGCCATGCCCACAGAACCAGTAGTAAAAAAAAATTTAGAACCCCCTGGTCCCCATGCAGCCCGTTTTGGATGCATGTAAGTGCAGGACATGTGCAGAGTCTACAAATATTGTAGGGTGAAAAATGGGCCTACTGGAAGTTTGGGAGGCCTCCGGAGCCTGGGAAGGCCATTTTCGCCCTCTGGAGGCTCAAGGAAAGCCTCTGGAGCCTGGGGAGGGCAAAAATTCCCTCCCTGCCATGATGCAAGGTGTTGACTAGGCCACGCCCACCATGGCCACACCCATTCAGCAACCAGGCAGAGAACCCCTTGCTAAAAATTTTGAAGCCCACTCCTGGGTCCTTGGTGCTCTGAATTTGATGGTTTTGTTGCAGATGTTTCATTGCCAAACTACGTAAGATGATGATGTTGAGTAAAGAAACATCTCAGCCACTGTTCAGCCATTTTAATCTGTGAAACTCGATCAAAGAACAAATAACAAAAACAACCAAAAAAAGGTATGCTTTCCTCTATATTTCAAACCAAGTTTATCAGAAAATTCCAACTGAATAAAGTCCAGAGATTTTGCAAATTCAAAAGAGAGAGAAATCCAGTGACGAAAGTTTAAAAACTCTTCACACAAACAAACAAACAAATACACACACACACTGAATGCCTGCTTCCAAACCTTAAGATATTCAGTTTCTTCTGTTTTTCACATGTTGTTAAAGAAAACATTAGCAAGTGGAAAGGGAAAGGAAAGCAGGGAAAACCACAGAATTTTGGGGTGGAGACTGGTGCATATTTTTATTTTGAACAAACACTTTATTTAAAAGAAGCTCGGGAATTGTAGCTCTTCTGATGACAGAGACAAAACAAATAAAACACTTGGGAGAGCGGAACAGAAAAACAAGAAAGCTAAAGAAGGAGAAGAGATTATGTGCTTCAGACATTTATCCAATCAAATGATGAAGAGAGGCGACAGACATTGCCTCAGAGCGATTTATTGGTGTTCAATATTTGATGACCGAGACTTGACATGATACAAATGAAAATTCAAATTAAATGAAGAGAATGGTAAGATCTGAGATAATTGGAACTGACTGGTGACTCATTTGCACAGATCAGCACTTAAGCTTCTAAATGCTATAACAGCCTCATTCATATAATGATGTCTTCATTATTTAAAGATACCATACCACCATGTCATAAACATTGGCAACTACTTGTATTAGCCCAGGAGTCAGCAACCTGCAGCTCTGGAGCCGCATGTGGCTCTTTCATCCCTCTGCTGTGGCTCCCTGTCGCTCAAGACATATGTCTCAATCGCTAATGTGCGACATTGCCGGCATGCGATTTATTGAGCTTTTCGACTCCGGTAGGCCAACCATGGATAAATCCAAGAAAATAAAAGTTTCAGAAGAAAACAGAACATTTAATTCAACTACATATATTAGTTTTGTGGCTGTTCAGGAAGTAGTCAGGCATGGGAAGGGTTTTGTGGCTCCCGATGTTTTCTTTTCTGTGGGAAATGGGTCCAAATGGCTCTTCGAGTATCTAAGATTGCCGACCCCTGTATTAGCCGTACATTGTATTAGGCATACATGATGACAGTGATCCTAAAATCCTTATAACTTGGGATCACAGCCCAAAAAAGAAGGTATATGAGTGGGAACATCCAAAAGGTAGCTTTGAGAATAGATCCAAAGGTGCTTTTTCAGGAGGCAACTGGACTTCCTTGGGTTTTTTTTTAAAGACATTTCGCTTCTCATCCAAGGAGCTTCCTCAGCTCTGACTGGATGGTGGGGAATGGAAGGATTTATAGTCCTTGCAGACAGATGGTTATTTACATCCTTTTAGAGGGTCCTTGAAGCCCTTGGAGGTTTATCTGTGTCCTCAGAGTCACCTGAGTGCTGCTCCTGATTCCTGTAGTCTGCATTTTTTTTTCCTTCTGGAAATCCATTCTGTTCTGCCCCAGCTCCGGATTCCCAAGTGGTGCTCCTGGTTTCTGTAGTCTGCAATTTTTTCTCCCTCTGGGAATCCATTCATACTCCCACACCATTCCAAGGGTGTTCACCAGTGGTGAAATCCAATTTTTTTTACTACCGGTTCTGTAGGTGTGGCTTGGTAGACATGGTGTGGTGTGGCTTGGTGGGCATGGCAGGGGAAGGATACTGCAAAATCCCCATTCCCTCTCCGATCCTGGGGGAGGGATATTGCAAAATATCCATTCCTGCCCCTCTCTGGGGCTAGCCAGAGGTGGTATTTGCCGGTTCTCCGAACTACTCAAAATTTCTGCTACCGGTTCTCTGAACTGTTGGATTTTATCCCTGGTGTTCACTCCAAATTGTATAGCTAAAAGTCTGTAGAGATTCTCAGTCATCCAGGTCCTGGTTGTCCCAAAGTTGCTTTTTCAGGATAGATGCTTTTTGGATGAGAAGCAAAACATCTTCAAAAGAAAAAAAACAGAAAGTCCAGTTGCCTCCTGAAAAAGCACCTTTGGGACAACCAGGACCTGGAGGACTGAGAAACTCTACAGACTAGAGAATAGAATAGAATGAGAATAGAATACACAATAAGGAATTAAAACTTTCAGCATTCTATTAATTGGCTGACTCGTTGACTGTAGCCATGACATTAAAAAAAAATGCTTACTCCTTGGGAGGAAAGCTACGACAAACCTAGACCGCATATTAAAAACTAGAGACATCACTTTGCCAACAAAGGTCCCTACAGTCAAAGCTATGTCCCCCCCCCAGTAGTAATGTATGTTTGTTTGTTTTCTTTGTTTGTTTTATTAAATTTATATACCGCCCTACTCCCGAAGGACTCAGGGCGGTGAACAGGCACAAAATAAATACATAAATACAAAAGTTAGAAACATAATTAAAACCAAATTAAATAATTTAGCCCAAGACAATTAAAAATCCCAATAATTTAAAACAAATTAAAATTTCAATTTAAAATTTAAAAGAAAGGGGAGAAAATTAGGCCAGGCTGGCTTGCTGAAATAGGAGGGTCTTAAGAGCACGGCGGAAAATGCACAGATCCGGGATCCTCCGTATCTCCGGGGGGAGCTCATTCCAGATAGTGGGTGCCCCCACAGAGAAAGCCCTCCCCCTGGGGGCCGCCAGTCGACACTGCTTGGCTGACGGCACCTGGAGGAGCCCCTCTCTGTGAGAGCGTACCAGCCAGTGGGAGGCTGTTTGTGGTAGTAGGCAGTCCCGTAAATAACCAGGTCCTAAGCCATGGAGCGCTCTAAAGGTGGTGACCAAAAGTTTGAAGCGCACCCGGAAGACAACTGGGAGCCACTGCAGCTCACGCAGGAGAGATGTCACACGGGAGCACCATGTTGCTCCCATAACCATCCGTGCGGCCACACTCTGTGCCAGTTGGAGCCTCCGGGTGCTCCTCAAGGGGACCCCCATGTAGAGAGTGTTACAATAGTCCAGGTGGGAGGTGACAAGGGCATGAATGACTGTGTGTAGGGCTATGAGAGTTGGATCCCTCCCTTCCCCGCCCCTTCCAGGAGTCCCAACGTGCCCCATTTTGGCTCCCACGTAAGTGCAGGGAGGCCTACTAGGCCCAAAACAGGGCATGGGTGGGGACACCCCCCTCCCCCGTGGCCCGTTTTTGCGCCCAGGAGGCTTCAGGGAGGCCTCCAAGGCCCAAAACAGGGTGTGGGGAGGTGCGGCGTGCCCCCCGTGGCCTATTTTTGCTCCCGGGGGGGTGCAGGAGGCTGAGTGCTGCCTGTCACACCCTTGGCCACGCCCACCATGGCCACACCCATCCAGCCAATCATTAGGGCAGAGAACCGGTTGTTAAATGATTTGAATCCCACCACTGTCTGATAGGTTTCAGGAAATGGATCCTTCCAACTTTAAGTGGTCCATAAATTGCCGACATGCAACTTCACACAAAGTAACTCTGAAACTGTTGTAACTTCTTGAGCGTCTCCCGTTTTTTAATCGACAATCTATGAAAGGGGCTGAAAGAAGATTAGGACCAGTGTAAAATTGGAAACATTTGTTCATTCCTACCCAGAAGTCCTTTGACGTCGTCTCCTGATTATGCTGACTTTTAAACAAATACGTGTGTTTTCTTCGTGCTGTTGGGTTAAGAATCCAAAAGCCAATAACGTCCTTT
>NW_027257312.1:22500-27846 GCF_029215685.1 Pituophis catenifer annectens
ATAAATAGAAGGAAAGGAGAGTGGTTATCGTAGGAGACAACAGTTCACATTTCTGAAGATTTTGCTCATCGTGTTTCATGCCACAGAGACTGCTTGCCACAATTTAATTTGCAGCCTTTCGGCTGGGAGCTCACAGCCTTGCAATTATCGCAAGCAACTGATAAGGTCTGTTGCTGCCATTAACTCCTTGAAGGACTAATGCCTGGACTTTTCGGTGGCTGAATGCAATGAATTCACAAGAGGTAAATAAAGAGGGATTTTTCACGACCAGGAGTCTGTTTGTTGTTTCTGCTAAGGCTGGGTCAGAACAGACATGGGGGGAGGAAGCTATTCACCAGATTTCAAGAATACGAGCGAGCAGTCAAACTCCTTGGTAGCCTCATATTGCAATGAGCAAGGACATACATTCAATTTCACAGCTACTAAGATTGTTGGCCATGCAGGTACAAAAACAGCCAGGGAAATGATTGAAGCCTGGATAATGGTCCCTTCATCAGTCAACAGGAATCCTGATTTACCACCAACTCATCGAGTACTTAGGAGCTGAGGACTTGGCAGCACAAGGAAACAACAGCCAATCACCACAGCCCTCAACACACCAATCAACCAATAGGAATATAAATACGAAAGCATAGAATAGCCCAAAGAACATATTCTGGAAGACAGAAGTTGCCTGAGAATGGGCTCTAGCATGAATCTGAAAGCTCAGAAGACTCAACTTCTGGATGACCGACCCAGATGGGAGCTTGCAAAATCTATTTTGGCCTGTGGCAAATAGAAATATGGTCTGAATTATTCTGGCCTGTTTTTGACTTTGAGTTTTGAGCAAACTCATTACCTGCCCATCGGTTATGTTTACAGCCACTCAGGTTAGGAGCACTGATCGTCTCCGTTTTTCCCCCCCGTAGTACATGTCCTCGGTCTTGTGAGGCCCCCAGAAGAATTTTATCCAGCGGATGATCTGCAACTTTCATAACATCTGACACATTAATTAGATCATATTTTTTCCCCAGTTTTAATTTCAGAGAGGCAATAGTTCAAAGGATTTAATTAAGAGAAAGATGATACGGCACTGTAAAAGTTTTACAAGTGAGGGTGGAATTTAGGTCATTCGGTTTTGGTGTTCAGTTTGAAAACAACCACCCGTTGCAAAGAGATACATGCTCACTTTGCTTGCATGCACCGCCTTCCACGCATGATCAGCCTTTCGCTGTTTGCTTGTGTATGTGACTTCCACACATGCACGCAGTGTTTGGATTAATCCTTGTATTATTGACACTCTGCCTATTTTATCGGAATGCTTGCAGTCTAATCTTTGTTTTGTGTGAGTAAAGTCTGAACTGCACACAGTGTTTCACGTTCTTTATTTTCACGATTCTTGCCTGGTGTCCCAGCAGACTAAAAGCATTGTGATTAACACCAGCTGTCTGCAATTACTGTAAGTTCGAATCTCACCAGGCTCAAGGTTGACTCAGCCTTCCATCTTTTCTAAGGTAGGTAAAATGAGGACCCAGTTTGTGGGGGCAATAGTGTTGTGGCTCCGTTCCCTGAGCCTGGGCTATCGACAGATGCAGACTCTGAGAGTGAGGGAGAGGAGTTGGCAAGGCCTCCCTCTCCAGGACCCTCCTCTCTGACAATGCCTCCAGAGGACACCGAAGGCCAAACGATAGGCTCAGAGCCAAGCATGTCCCCGCAGCCACAGGTGGACAGCGGTGAAGAAGATAAGTGCTGGCTGGACCCGCGACAGAGGTGCAGGGAGAAGCATGTGCAGCAGAAGGGAAGGCGTGCCAGAGATTAGCTGAGTCACTGGACCACACCCCACAGGGTATAAATGTGGGTGTGGTGGCCAGTTCAGATTGTGACGAGCAAAAGCTGGAAATACTCCATGATCTCTGCGTTACTGGACTTTGCCTGCTTTATCGGACTGCATTTGGATTAATCCTTGTATTATTGACACTCTGCCTGTTTTATTGGAATGCTTGCAGTCTAATCTTTGTTTTGTGTGAGTAAAGTCTGAATTGGCAGCTAGCCACTGGGTTGCTGCCAGCTTTATCTTCAAAGAGTTTTGTCGTGTGGCTTATTAACTCCGGGCCGTCTGTAGGGGTGCATGTAGGGTACGGGGACAGAACATCTAAGCTGACTTTGTATAAATATACAAAAGTATGAAGGCTATTGCTTAACGCACTGTAAGCCGCCCTGAGTCTCCGGAGAAGGGCGGCATATAAATCAAACTAAAAAAAAAAAATTGCCTCTCTGTGGGTCTGTTATTTTGACGATTACAAATCTTATTTTCTTTCTCTCCCTGCCTTTCCTTTGTCTCTCCTTTATGCACCCAGCAGCAGGGTGAATAAATAAAGGAAAGACTTACTTTCATTTACTTTCCCTATTGGTTTGCGAATGTGAGCGCGCCCTTTCCACGCATGCGCCCGGTCTTTTGCACATGTGCTTTGCTGGTGCACATGCCTTCCATGCATGTGCCTGGCCTCAAAAACATGCCTAGGTAGGATGGCATAGAGCCAGGGTGGGCCCACCTGCGATTTCTACTACCGGTTCGGGCGAACCGGTCCGAACCATCTGAATACCACCTCTGCCCAGCAGGTTAAATTACTCTCTTTTTTTTCTTGTTTCATTTTCTTTCATTTTTTGAAATGCGAATGTGCGGTTTTGCTGCGTCTCCCGTTAGCCTTTACGGAGGAGGTACAAATCTTCTTTTTATATATTTATATATATGAATCTAATGTGTCTGAATTCTTCGCTAGCGCCTTGGTTATATTGACAGGGCGCGAGAGTTCATGACATCATTAAAGGAGCTGGAGTTGTATCTGGAGTTGTATCCGGAGGTCTCTTAACAGCAAAGCAATAGGTTTTGAATGTGCAATTACAGTCAATGGTTTATTTCCTCCAGTATTCAATTAAAGTACTTTGAAGAAGAGTCAGGGAGAAAAAAAAAAGGAAGAGCCTCTGATGAAATGCTCACTTCCATTTCCATCCCTCAACCAGTCCTCAGAGATTGCAAAAAAAAAAAAAAAAGAGCTTATTATTGCCAAATGGATGGCTCTTTTTTTGAAAGTTGACAGCTGTTAATCAATCATGATGCTTAAATTGCCGCCTCCTCAGAGCTGCCGGGAGGATTTGCTAACCTGGTTATGTTTTTTTCTCTGCTCAAATTTTTAGGATATTACAAAGCGAGTGCAAAAGATTTTCCGTCTTTTAGCTCTTCCGGTGGGTTCCCTACCGTAGCCTAAAAACAAAAGTATCAACAGCTCTTTTAAACAAAGAGAATTGCAAATCCCATTTCCCTTTCCTCTGCAAGTATATTAAAAGTACTTAATAATTTGAGAATTTCTTAGGAAAAAAAATTCAGAGAATAACAAAGGAGGCATCTACATTAGGCATCTCAGAAAGTTTACATCTATCTGTAACTCTATATCATTTATATCTATCTATCTATCATCTGCCTGTCTGTCTATCTATCATCTGCCTGTCTGTCTGCCCCCCTCTCTCTATCATCTCTCTCTCTCTCTATCTATCTATCTTCTATCTCATCTATCTAATTATCTGTCTATCATCTATCTATCTATCTATCTATCTATCTATCTATCTATCTATCTATCTATCTATCTATTATCTATCTATCTATCCATCACCTACCTACCTATCTATCTATCTATCTATCTATCTATCTATCTATCATCTATCTATCTATCTATCTATCTATCTATCTATCTATCTATCATCTATCTCTATCATCTGTCTGTCTGTCTATCTATCATCTGTCTGTCTGTCTCCCTCTCTCTCTCTCTATATATATATATATGTCTGTCTGTCTCTCTCTCTCTATCTTCTATCTCATCTATCTATCTAATTATCTGTCTATCATTTATCTATCTATCTATCTATCTATCTATCTATCTATCTATCTATCTATCATCTATCTCTATCATCTGTCTGTCTGTCTATCTATCATCTGTCTGTCTGTCTCCCTCTCTCTCTCTATATATATATATATATGTCTGTCTGTCTCTCTCTCTCTATCTTCTATCTCATCTATCTATCTAACTATCTGTCTATCATCTATCTATCTATCTATCTATCTATCTATCTATCTATCTATCTATCTATTATCTATCTATCCATCACCTATCTCTCTCTCTCTATCTATCCTCTATCTATCCTATCTATCTATCTATCTATCTATCTATCTATCTATCTATCTATCTATCATCTATGTATCTATCTATCATCTGTCTATCTATCATCTGTCTGTCTGTCTCTCTCTCTCTCTCTCTCTGAATCTATCTATCTATCTATCTATCTATCTATCTATCTATCTATCTATCATCTATCTATCATCTATCTATCATCTGTCTATCTATCATCTATGTATCTATCATCTCTCTGTCTGTCTGTCTGTCTGTCTGTCTGTCTGTCTGTCTCTCTGAATCTATCTATCTATCTATCTATCTATCTATCTATCTATCTATCATCTATCTATCTATCTATCTATCTATCTATCTATCTATCATCTATCTATCTATCTCTATCCATATATATATCCATTAATTTAGTAGAAATGTCCATGAAATTTCCCAATCTCTCTCTCCCTCTCCCTCCCTCCGTCTCTCTCCCTCCCTCCAGCGGACTGCATCATGTGCCTGGTTAAAAGACAGCAATTCCATCCAAGACTCTACTGCTAACATTTCTGGGCTTCCAAGATTGGTGGAAACAATGTAATGAGTATTAGTATGCAGACAAGTCAGAGGAAGTTAATGGACTTTCCAACTGACACATTGCCGTAGAGTCATTAGCTCAGTCCTTGGCTTCGTGGCTGAGGGAAAGCAAAGAGGAAAAACCTCCAGCAAGTTACATTGAGTTAATTAATCTGAAGAAAGAATCCGAGCACAAATGCATACGCCGGTATGACATTGGAACACTAAAAATAACTGTTAATTAAATAAATCACAAAAGGTGGCTGTGAATCTCGGCATACACAAAACCGCAACAACAGAAGTCTCATTTCAGGGGTCACCGCCAGGAAACTCATCCTGGTTTATGAAGTCCATCCCGAATCCACTAAAAGAGCCCTTCAACAGTTCAAGAACACGAAGACAAATTCTCAGTGCGGCTTGAATATATTTCAGAGCATATTATTTATTATTAGAGGAGAATATTTGTAGCTCAGGGTTGAAATGAGGGCCCTCTCTAAGCTTGGTTATTTTCTGGCAGACATTTCATTACCAAACTAGATAACTTCATCCGTGCCAGAGGGAGTGGAGTTTGGTCTTGCTTCATATACTAGTATATAAATACTAGTATATAAAACTATATTTAGTACATAGCATGAGA
>NW_027257313.1:0-27845 GCF_029215685.1 Pituophis catenifer annectens
CAAAGCTTCTCTTGGGGAGACACCCTAAGTAGGACATCGTCAGGCTCAAAGGAGTTAGGTTGCAGTTCAGAAAGGATTAATTACTCAGCCTGTACACAAGAATATAATCATTTAAATTTCAATATTAGATTGGCACCAGATACGGGTCAACAAAATTCAAGAGGGATTGGCCTTGGACCCTTTGTGGCAACGTAACAATTCTAAGCTAATGACTCACTAAACTCCCCCTTCCCAGCTCTTGCCTGCTCTTCTACAGACGTCAATAAAATAAATATCCAGAATCGATGCCTAGTGGGACCGGTACGATGAGGGTCACGTTGAACCTCAAGTCATGTCCAAAAGGCTCGCTGTAGGCCAAGCCAGCTAGATCTAAGAGGAGAACCTCAGGTGAGCTGGCAGTTCCCACCTCTGGGAATCCTTCGGAAAAATTCCCTCCCCGTCGCTTCAAGCCTCTTCCCAGCCGCGTTCATCAGCAGTCCC
The DNA here is from genome assembly GCF_029215685.1 of Pituophis catenifer annectens. Lineage (NCBI taxonomy): Eukaryota > Metazoa > Chordata > Lepidosauria > Squamata > Colubridae > Pituophis > Pituophis catenifer. Next base: position 481 of record NW_027257313.1, read on the forward strand.
TTGGTGTTAAGCCGTCTGTCACTCCAGGGTTTTGGCTTGTAAAGCCGCTGCAAACATGTTCCTCTGATGTTTTACGCCGATCAAACCTCTTGCAGCCCAGGTTTCCAGCAGCGCTTGGCGCGGGTAAGATAACCACCCCATCCCTTAGGCGGTGAATATTCATCCTAGTTTCTTCTTGCCCACCTTCTCCCTCCTTCCCTCCCTCCCTGCGGACGGTTATTTCAGATCTTCTTTCATTTCTTTTGACAAGGAGAAAGACTATCTGGCCTTCTTCTCCCCCCCACCCCACCGCCCACCCCCACCCCGTTCATCAACTAGCTCCTCCTAATAACATCAAACAGTCCGATTCCACCATTAAAGGCAAATTAAGTTCTCCTGTATATCAAATTAGCTCTCTGAGGGTGGCATCAGCTAAGTTTCTTTTATGTTTTAAGCCCTGGTTCTCTAATCTGTTTCTAATTCATTCTGTTCAGCAATTTTGCATTTCTGTTTCCACAGCAGCAGAGCTGATTAATTCCTTCTCATGACATCTGTATCTGCATCCCAGATTAAACCGGCTCCGATATGGAGCCTATCATTAAGCGTTAAATATTCTTCCAAGGGTTCTTTAATTTGATTTAACATCAGTGGATCATTTAATACAGAGTCATTAATTCTCCGTTTCTGAGGCAAGGCCGCATTCTGGCAAGGCTCTTAATCGCAAGATTATTGTGATATGATTTGCGGGATAATATATCAATTTTATACACATATATACGCACACCAGTGGTGGGATTCAAAAAATTATACTACCGGGTCTGTGGCCATGGTTCGGTGGGTGTGGCATGGCTGGGTGGGCGTGGCAGGGGAAGGATACTGCAAAATCTCCATTCCCTTCCTTCTCCAAGGGAAGATTACTGCAAAATCCTCATTTCCTCCTGATCAGCTGGGATTCGGGAGGCAGGGAATAGATGGGGGTGGGGCCAGTCAGAGGTGGTATTTACCAGTTCTCCAAACTACTCAAAATTTCTGCTACCGGTTCTCCAGAACGGGTCAGAACCTGCTGAATACCACCTCTGATACACACATACATATGCATACAGGCATGCATACACATGCCTGGCTGCCTTTAGGAAGGTCATGTTGCTAAGGAAACAGGCATGATTTGCCATTGACTTCTAGTTGGTAGGCAGCCTTGGCCATAGTGGAAGGTGCTCTTCTCAGGACATGTCCATACCAGCAGAGCCGGCCTTCTCTCATCTTCGCTATAATTGATGCCACACTAAAATGCTGTCAAATGGTGTCATTTGTTGTTGTTGTTGTTGTTATTGTTGATAATAATAATAATAATAATAATAATAATAATAATAATAATAATAATAATAATAATATAAATAGAAAGAGCAACATGTTCAAAATCCATATAAACCATGTGTTGTCTGGTTACAATTCTTTTGAGTAATATTCGTCATAGTAATAATAATAGTATTCTCTAATAGTAATCTCATAATAACAGTGCTTTTCCCTCATAATATTAATACATATTTATTGTTAATACTAATCAAGAGTCATCAACATTAATAAGTTACAGCGATCAGCTCTAATAATAAAATTAATCTTTCTCTTGTAATTTTAGAAGTTCCAACTCCTGTTCCTCTTATTTAACCTTCGATAAAAGAAGATCCCATACCTCCAACTATTCAGTGTCTTCCTTTGCTTTAATTTCATATGTTAGTTTATTCATTTCTGCACATCCTAAAATGTTTGTTATTATCTTTTCCTCTGTGGGGAGTCTCCTCACAGCCCTTCCAATGTTGTGCGAATACAATTCTGGTTAACACATGTATTATTAAATACACATTCCTTTTACTGTATTTGTCTGGTGTGATGCCCAACAGAAATATTTCCAGTTGTCGAATGTTGTTGAATGGGGTCATTTGTGATGTGGTCGGAGATGCCCGATACCCAACGGAGCATTCGCATTTCCATGGCATGGAGATGGTTTTCGGTCCCTGTTGTTGCTGCCCAGCATTCGGTGTCATACAGTGCAACAGGGCGAACGGTTGTCTTGTAAATCTTAGATTTAGAAATATGAATAAGGATATAGAAATAAAATAGATAGAGAATAGATGGCAGAAAACAATTAGAAAAATAAATACCCAGATGATGTCAAGTAAAAGGAGAAAGGGGAGGGGGGTAAAAGGGGAAAAAGTGAGATATTATAAAAATGTACGCAAATGATGAAATAAAAATAAATAATAATTGAGTAAGAAATTGAAATGAGAATAAAGATAATTAGAAAATTGGGGCTGCTCGAATACCACTTTAGATTGAACTGAAACAACAGGAGAGAGGGGAAGGAGTAGCGAGGGAGGAAGGGAGAAGAGAGGAGAGGAGAGAAGAGGAGAAAGAAGAAAGGGAAAAGGAGAAGAAGAAAAGGGAGGAGGAAAGAGGAGTAGAGGAGAAGGTTGGAAGGGGGGAAGAAGAGAGGAGTGAGGGAAGAGAAGGGGAAGTAGGAAAGAGAAGGAGAGGAAGAACGAAGGAAGTAGGAGGAGAAACAGGAAGGAAGAGAAGGGGAGGAGAAGAAGAAAGGTTGGAGTAAAGGTAAAGGGTAAAAGAGCAGCCCCGAAAAAGTAAAAATGAAAAATGAAAGTTAAAAGAAAAGATGAGTGAAAAATGATGAAAATGACTGTACATGTAAAAGTGTTTATGAGAAATAAAAATAAAAAATTTATATATAAAAAAAAAAGATTTAGATTTAAGGCAGGTTTTGGAGCCTGATACTACCCCTTGTAAAATACTACCTTCTTGTCCATGATTTGCATCCCATTCACATCACAAGTAATGGATGCGGTGGTCCTTTAGCTTGGTTCTTGAGTTCAGCAGCCAGTTACATCAATGGCCTTTCCCAGCCCACCTCCCCGTTCCAGTGATTCCTGTCGGTCAGAGGCCTCTGCTCTGTATCGCTTATTACTAAATTGAAAACGGAGTTTTACGGCGGTCGTAAAAGGGCCGGGGGCGCTGCCCAAAGTACATTTTTTTATACAACTCTGTGAACTTTGTCATTGAAAACCAGGATAGCTTTGAATTGGAGAGCACGGCGAAAGGGCCATATAATTTGATTACCTGTATTAATCAGCTGGAGTACAACGTATAAAAACCAGTAATGCATAATTCTGACTGGAGCCAGATAGCCCTCTTGTGAATCCCAGGGAAGATTTATTTTCCATCGTATCATTCATTGGACGTGAAAGTATCTTAATTGCCATTGGTAGATGACGTTTGCATGCGTTTCCCTCCCGCCCTCGCTTGGGTGGAGAAATACAGCTACGGTTGGAAAAGCCTTTCTTCTTTCAGAAACTCTGTCTATGAAAAACGGATGTTGTTGCTGTGATAGTGGCAGTCTTGTTTTGGTAAGGGTTACATCATCATCATATTTGATATAATAATGATATTTGAGGGGTTGCTACAAAGAAGAGGGAGTCAAGCTATTCTCCAAAGCACCAGAAGGCAGGAGAAGAAGCAATGGGTGGAAACTCATCAAGGACAGAAGCAATTTAGAACTAAGGAGGAATTTCCTGACGGTGAGAACAATGAATCAGTGGAACAACTTGCCTCCAGAGGTTGTGGATGCTCCAACACTGGAAGTTTTTAAGAAGAGTTTGGATAATCATTTGTCTGAAGTGGTGTAGGGTTTCCTGTCTGGGCAGAGGGTTGGACTAGAAGACCTCCAAGGTCCCGTCCAACTCTGTTATTCTGTATCATCGTCATCGTTGTGATGATGCTGCAGAAAATTATTCCCATAAAATAAAATGTATTTCAAAATGTATATAATATATATGTATTCATGTTGCCCACCGATTGATACAATTTCTGGAAGGAGCAGAGATGGGATTGGGACCCTCCGGTGAGAAGGAATTGCAAAAAAGCTTCAAAAAGAATTTTTTTTTCCCTATTTGTTTTTGCTATGGCTGGTTTTTTTTTCTTCTCTTGATCAGTTCCCAGGATCCTTGCAATGAAAAAAAAAACACAAAAACAGCAAAAGTGCATGTTTTCTGTTGAATAATACATGCTGGGGAAGTCCCAAAACAGAGCTGTTTGATTGGCAGGGATCACTGAGAAATATTTATATGTACTCCACATGGAATAGGAATTAACTTGTGTTGTGTTTGGTTAGTTAGTTAGTTAGTTAGTTAGTTAGTTAGTTAGTTAGTTAGTTAGTTAGTTAGTTTCAATACCGCCCATCTCAATCAGAGACTCAGGGCGGCTTGCAATTCAATACAAATATATATTCATTTGTTCTTATCTATCTGTCTATTTCTATTTGTCTATCTATCATCTATCCTTCCATCCTTCCTTCCATCCATCCATCTACTTGTCTGTGTATCTATCTGTCTAGCTATCAACTATCATCCATCCATTCATCCATCTATTTGCCAATCTATTTCTATCTGTCTAGCTATCTCTCATCTCTCATCCATCCATCTATCCATCAGTCTGCTTGTCTGTCTATCTATCTATCTATCTATCCATTCATCCATCCATCCATTTATCGTCCTTCCATCCATCCACCCATCCATTTGTCTGTCAGTCAGTATATTTCTGTCTGTCTACCTAGCTATCATCTATCATCCGTCCATCCATCCATCCATCCATCCATCCATCCATCCATCCATCCATTTGTCTGCCTGCCTGCCTGCCTGCCTGCCTGCCTGCCTGCCTGCCTATCTATCTATCTATCTATCTATCTATCTATCTATCTATCTACCTATTTACCCACCCACCCACCCACCCACCTATCATCTATCTATCTATCTATCTATCTATCCAACCAACCATGACTACCTCTATAAACCATAACTGCATAAACCACAACTGTTCCAGAGTTTCTGTAGAAGCTTTGTGGCCAGAGGGAGCTTGACCCTTGATCTCTCCCAATCCTTTGTCCAGCTCTTCAATGTATGGGGAGAGTTTCACACGTACAGTGTTTCTCTCAAGGACAGATCTCCAGTGTTACCTATTCAGAGAATCCCATTATTTACTTATTTGTTTATTTTTGGGGGGGGGAGTTATGCCCAATGATGACATTTGCTGACCCAAGGGAACACTGTGATTTCGGCTTCCTTCCTTTCCTTCCTTCCCTTCCCTTCCCTCCCTTGCTCCTATCTTCTTATTGCACGCATAGACACTCACACGTCTGTGTGTGTGTGTGTGTGTATTTGTGCCTGTGTGTGTGTTTGTTCCACCTGGTCTCCTATTTCCGCCTGAATTCTTTTGCGACAGAAGCAAACGAAAATTACGGCAAGGTTTTTAAGGTCTGCTTTTCGCTTGTCATGTCACGGAACTTCTTTCCGAGCAGAGAAAATGGCATCGCGTCTCCCAGAAAAAGCACCAGACATCTTGACTGTTGTCTTGTTAACAGCTTGTCAGGAAAACCTACATTTCAGCCTGGCTAAGTTTATATCACACACACACACATATTTCAACACACACATACATACACACACACACACCCAGCTGCGATTGCTTGCCTCTTACCCAACGAGGCAAAAAAAAAAAGAAGAAGAAGAACCAACCCAACCACCTTGCTGGAAATTATGATTTTTACAGGTTCTGACATTTTCCTAAAGGGTTGCGTTGCTCGCACGATTGTTTTCTCCACCCAGCTCACTTTAGGTAATATTCTGCATTTGCAGCAATGGGAGATCAGAGCAACGTTTTGATTCCTCCCCTTTCAACACGTTATTTGAATTATTTAAGCTGTTTTTGATGTCGGCCGGGGGAATTTATAACAAAAGTCTTCCTAGCTTTTATCTCACAGCGGCAACCGCAACAGAAAAGGTGAAGTGGGCCTCCCTCCCTTTCCTTCCCCCTTTTGCAAGCCTATTCCCCCCACCCACCCACCCACCCACCGCCTCTTCTTCTCCTCCTCCTTCCCCCTTCCCACTTTGCTTTTAATAGATCCTAGGTTCAACGTGTCCAGGGACTTCCCTTTATGTTCTACAGCTTGCCATGACTTCCAGCATTGCTGATTAATTTACGAAGATTAAGGAAAAAAGAAGCAGCAACTGTGGTGGGGACACACACACATACACACACACAAGGCCGGTTGTGTGTGCGCTTCTGTGTTTCTGCATGGGGGGGAAATGCAGCTGGTCCTTTAGGAATTGACCTTGATCTGAAAAAGAGACTTTTTAAAAAAAAAATAGTGTTTGAAAATGGGAAGAAAAGAGGAGGAGGGGAGAGGCAGGCCAGCTCCTCAACACCCACAGAGATAGCGGGGAGGGGAAGAGTGATAAACTGGAGAGAGAGAGAGAAAGTGATTGAGAGAAAGAGAGGGAGAGAGATTGAAAGCAGGAAAAAGAGAGAGAGAGATTAAGAGAAAGAGAGACAGAAAAAGAGAGTGAGAGTGAGAAAAAGAAACATAGAGAAAGAGATTGAGAGAGAAAGAGAGATTGGAAGAGGGAGAGAGAAATAGAAAAATAGAAAGTGTGTGTGTGAGAGAGAGAGAAAGAGAGAGAGATTGAAAGCAGGAAAAAGAGAGAAAGACAGATTGAGAGAAAGTGAGACTGAGAAAAAGATTGAGACTGAGAAAAAGGAAGAGATTGAGAGAAAGAGATTGAGAAAGAGAGAGAGAGAGAGAGAGAGAGAGAGAGAGAGAGAGAGAGATGGCCAGGTGCTGTCCAAGGTGCTGGTCTTTAACAAAAGGCAACTCCAGGCGGCTTACAATCACTCAGTAAAAACACCCTTATAAAACATTAAAACAATAAATGGAGACATTAATTTTTTTTTTTTAAAAAAAAAAACCAAGATGGAGAGGAAAGGAGCAAAATGCCCCCAGGATCTGATCTGATCCATTAGTCACCTCCAGAATGACACGTCCCCTCCCCCTCCCCCCCATTGGGGGCCTCAGGCCAGTTGGCAGAACCAGGCCTTCTGCTGTCCAAGACGCTAGTCCTCAAGAACCTGTATTCCTTCCATTCCTTTATTTGTTTTCAAATTTATACGCCCCCTCCTCTGCCCCCACCCCCGGTAAAAAAAATCTGGCTAAGTGACTCTGGGCGGCTTAAGCTACAAATATTAATATAAAAAACCATGGCCGAAATAAAAGCCATTCAACCCCCCCCCGAAAGATAAACACAGGCTAAAAAAGACTTACATGAAGGGGGGAGTTTGGGGGGGGTCCTTCTCTGTCCTAGAAAAAGTGACAGATCAGAGCCCCGAGCTGAGTCAAAGAGCTGGTCGCATCACCGTGCAAAACCTCAGCCGTGGGGGACCCTAAAGGAGCATCCAGGAAACAAAGCGGGGAGGGGGACCAAACCTAGAGGGTCATCATTGACCCTCCAAAATAAGCTGGACAGAGGGGGTGTGTGGCAGCGGAAGCCCCCTCCTCTGTCATGCCCTTAACAGTTGTAGCTGTGCAGCAGAGGGAAAAAAGAAGGGGGGGGTGTCTGCCGTTTCTACGCGTGGGTTGCGCTGACATATGCTGCCAAGTGAAAAATGGAAAAGGGGGGGGAGGCCTGTGCTAAAGGAAGGAAATTGCTGCCCTCGGGGCTCAATCTGTTTCTTGCAGCTCTCCACTCCCCCCGGCCCCTCCTGTCCCTTCCTTCCTTCCATCAGGAGCCGGAGTTGAGTCTAGCTATGGGGAGGCCCTGAGTTTAATTTCATCAACCTGTCAAAGAGCTACTGAAGCCAGGAGTCTCTCTTGCCTGGGGCGAGTTCAAGTCAACATTACATTTCCCTCCTTCCCTTTCTCTCTTCTCCCCCTCCCACCCTCCCAACAACAAAATAATAATAATAATAATAATAATAATAATAATAATAATAATAATAATAATGAAACAAAGGCAGAATATAAAGAAAAACAGCTGGATGGCAGATTAAATAGATGGAAAGTCAAAGGTTTGCATGGACAGCACTTGAAAAACATTGAAGGAAAATGTGATGACCACTTTACATGGGCATGGCTTAAGATGGGAACCATCAAGAAAGAAATGGAAGGTTTAATACTCGCGGCTCAAGAACAAGCACCTCAAACTAAGATACGAAAATCCACCAACAATCCAAACTGCCAACTTTGCATTGACGAAGTCGAAACTGTTTCACATTTCATACACGAGTGCAGCAAAATGGCACACACTGATTACAAAGCAAACTGATTACAAAGACATGATTGAGTTGCTAAATTAGTCCACTGGTCATTATGTAAAAAATACGACTTACCTGTATCCGAAAAGTCATGGGAGCACAAAGTGGAAAAAGTTATCGAAAATGAGACAGTGAAGATCTTGTGGGACTTTCGAATACAGACGGATCGTCACTTGGAACACAACACGCCAGATATCACAGTTGTCGAGGGGCGAAGTGTAGAGTTTATTGATAGTGCTTACCAGGAGATGCCAGAGTCGAAGAAAAAGAACTGGAAAAAATTATGAGATATCACGACTTGGCCATCGAAACTACGCGGCTATGGATGAAACATGTAACTGTGATACTACCCATTGTCATCAGGGCACTTGGTACCATGTCCATGAATTTTATAAGATACATCAGCAAATTGCAGCTTCCTGCAATAACACCAGCGGGACTGCAAAAAACTGTGCTACTCGGAACATCGTACATCTTAAGAAGGTACTTGGTTGATACCTAGGACGCTGGCATCAACCCGTATCAACCATTAGGACCAGTCCATGGTATTTGTGATGCATTTTTGAATGTTCAGTTGACTGAGTTTCATGTTTAATGAATAAAGTAAATAATAATAATTATTATTATTATTAATAATAATGAGGAGGAGGAGAAGGAAGAAGAGGAGGAGGAGGAGAAAAGAAGAAGAAGAAGAAGAAGAAGAAGAAGAAGAAGAAGAAGAAGAAGAAGAAGAAGAAGAAGAAGAAGAAGAAGAAGAAGAAGAAGAAGAAGAAGAAGAAGAAGAAATAGTAGTAGTAAGTAGTAAGTAGTAGTAATGGCTTTAAGAAGATACTTGGTTGATACCTAGGATGCTGGCAGCAACCCGTATCAACCATTAGTACCAGTCAGTGGTATTTGTGACACATTTTTAAATGTTCAGTTGACTGAGTTTCATGTTTAATGAATAAAAGATGATGATGATGATAACAACAACAACAACAATAATAATAATACCGCCTCTTGGCTGGTGCTTTTGTCTCCCTGAGCTGCAGTAGCAGCCCAACCTTCCTTGCCAACAGGAAAAAAAAAAATTACTGGAGGGATCTTAGCAGTGGCCAAATTGCGGCCATCAATCAGGACTTCCCTCCGAGGAAGCTTGGCGATTGTGTGTCGTGGTGGGGTGGGGTTTTTTTTTGGCAGTTTGGGAAGGATGCGGGATGTGTGGAAGCTGCCCTGGGTCCCCATTGTCTCCTTTCTTTTTCGGTCTGTTTGGCTCATGATAAAGCTGGTTGCCATCTCCTCAAACCTCTGCAGATACAGTCCTCGACTTACGGCTGCGATGGAGCCTTAAACGTTCTCTTGTTAAGCGAGAACTTCTCTTGTTTGCCCCAGTTTAAGACCTTTTTTTTTCTTTTTGTTTCAAAAGTTTTTATTTTTATTTCTCATAAACACATTTAAATGTACAGTCTCCTATCCATCGTTAATCATTCCTCTTATCTTTTAACTATTTTTAATTATTATTTATTAATTGTTCGGGGCTGCTTTTTTATCATTTCCTCTCTTTTATTTTACCTCTTCTTATTCCCTTCTCTTCCTTTTTCTGACCCTTTCTACTTTCTTCATTCCTCCTCTCCTTTCCTTTCCTCCTTCCCCTTCCCTTCCCCCACTACTCTCTTCTTCTTCCTGTTCTAACCCTCTCTCCTACTCTTCTTACCCCTTTCTTCCTCTCCTTTTCCCTCTTTTCTTTTTTTTTTTTTTTTGAGTATTTTTTTTTATTTTTTAAGACAAACATTTAATATATCAATCCTCCCTTCCCTGTGACATCTTGGTCTTATCTTCTAGGCTTCTTCTCTATCTTCCATAAGTTTCTTCCTTTGTTTTCAGGGCGGCCCCATGGGCCAGATCTAAGCACAAGTGGTGGTATTCATAATTTTTTTATTACCAGTTCGGTGGGGATGGCTTGGTGGGCGTGGCAGGGGAAGGATACTGTAAAATCGCCATTCCCTCCCCACTCCAGCGGAAGGTTACTGCAAAATCCCCATTTCCTCCCAATCAGCTGGGACTCGGGAGGCAGAGAATAGATGGGGGCGGGGCCAGTCAGAATTTTTTACTACCAGTTCTGTGGGTGTGGCTTGATGGGCGTGGTGTGGCATGGCTTGGTGGGCATGGCTTGGTGGGCATGGCAGGGGAAGGATACTGTAAAATCTCCATTCCCTCCCCACTCCAGGGGAAGGATACTGCAAAATCCCCATTTCCTCCTGATCAGCTGGGACTCGGGAGGCAGAGAATAGATGGGGGCGGGGCCAGTCAGAGGTGGTATTTACCGGTTCGCCAAACTACTCGAAATTTCCACTACCAGTTCTCCAGAACTGGTCAGAACCTGCTGAAAGCCACCTCTGCTAAGCACCCTGTGGGCCAGATCTGGCCTGCGGGCCTTGAGTTTAGATTAGATTAGATTAACAGAGTTGGAAGGGACCTTGTAGGTCATCTAGTCCAACCCCCCCCAAGCAGGAAACCCTACACCATTTTTGACAGATGGTAGTCCAATCTCTTCTTGAAAGCCTCCAGTGATGAAGATCCCACAACTTCTGAAGGCAACTTCTGTTCCATGGGTTGATCGTTCTCACTGTCAGAAAATTTGACACCCCTGGTATAGCCTGTCCTACTCGAGCAGCGGGGTTGGACTAGATGACCTCCTAAGGTCCTTTCCAACTCTGTTCATTCTGTTCTGTTCTAAGTCTGGGCACCTGAACCCTTGCCTCTTCTTCATCCTGGTCTCCAGAAGGTGCCAGGAAGAAGGCCTAAAGTGAAGGGTGCTTCGTCTCAGGTCAAATACGCCGGGGGTTTTCCGTCGTCGTGTTCGGTCTCGGGGCGGGCCTTCTGTTTCAGCCGAGAACATTTTCCGCTTAGTGGCATGGCTTGATGTACAGCTTTGAGCCGCTAATAGCTCTTTCCCCTGGGTGGCAGGGAATGACGGATGCCCACCGTTCCCTCCTCTGGGCTCTCTAGTTAAAGGATAATGGGCAAGGTGGCGCAGATGGAGGGATGCCTCCGCCAGGTTTTGTGGGTAAATAAATGAGAGCGTTGCCCCTTCGCGGATTTTTTGTTTGTTTTGTTTTGTTTTGCAGGTTTGGGTTTTCCGGGGGGTCTGGTTTTCCTCCCACCTGATACGAAAGGCTGGGTTTTGGCACCTGGTGTTCCCTGGTCCACCTTTCCATGGACATCCCCCCAAACAGCCCCTCTTTGATAGAGGTGGGCGGTTAAGAAATATAAAATGCAAAGAAATAAATAAACTCCTTAATTCACCCACCCAGTTGCTGTCTTGGCTTTTCCTGCCTGCCTGCCTGCTTTCCTTCTCTCCTTTCCTCCCTATGTTCCTTCCTTTTGTTTCCTTCCTTCCTCCCTTCCTTCTTCCTTCCTGCTTCTCTCTCCTTCTTTCCCTCCCTTCCTTCCTTTTCTTCCTTACTCCCTCCCTCCCTCCCTCCCTCCCTCCCTTCTTCCTTCCTTCCTTCCTTTCTTTCTTTCTTTCTTTCTTTCTTTCTTTCTTTCTTTCTTTCTTTCTTTCTTTCTTTCCTTCTCTCCCTCCCTCCCTCTGTTCCTTCCTTTTGTTTCCTCCCTTTCTCCCTCCCTCTCTTCTTCCTTCCTGCTTCTCTCTCTTTCCTCCCTCCTTATTTTCTCTCCTCCCTCCCTCCCTCCCTCCCTTCCCCCTCCATTTTCTTTTTTGTTTTTTCTCTTTCCTTCTTTTCTTTTCTTTCCTTGTTTTCTTTTCTTTCCCTTCTTAAATTCCCCTTTGCTGAATCCAGGATTAAACTTGTCATGACTTTTAGCGGGGAGTAAAAACCCAGGCCAATTAAGATCTTCTTTAGAAACATTTTTGGCAGAATTAAGAGGCAATTGGCACCTTCTGCAGTAATCCCTTTACAAGCCCTCATGAACAAAATACAATGGACTGTTTACAGATTTACTTATAAACCTGGGGAGCTTTAACAGCCTGGAGGAAAATGCAGGTAATTGAGGCCTTTGTCTTCCAGAGCTGCCTGTCCTTGACATTCTTCAACTTTTCTTGAGTTGTGTGTTTTGACAACGGCTTTTGTCCTTCCATTGTGGTTAAAAGACGGAAAGGAACTCTTCCCCCTCCTTTCCTTGCCTTCTTCACCTGCTAAATTCTTTCAGGGTTTGCACAACTTTAATCAGAAAGCAGCTATTTAGTGTGTTTGTTTTTTTTTTTTTTTAAAAAAAACTTAGATGACATTAGGAAAACAACTAAAGCTAGACCCGAAAAGGGTTGGGTCTCCCGTTTTAAAAATCTGTGTTTAAAAAATTCAATACCATGCCTTTGGGATTCCAGAATGCTTTTCTAAATACGGAGGGCCATTTACCGTAGGTGACTGTGCAAGCTGAGAATAAGAAATCATGAGTTGCCTTCCCAGAATTCAGCGTCCTGGGAAAGAAAAACAAGATGCAAGAATGATCAGATCTGGCCTGCAAAGAATGGAAAGGTGAACTATTTAATTGAAGAAAAGATGAAACGTACGAAAAACGGTTGCAGGGATTGGGTATGTCTGGCCTCACGAAAAGAAGGGCTAGGGAAGACATATAGTTGTCTTCCAATGTTTGAGGGGCTCCTAACAAAGACGAGGGGGGTGTAGACGAGAAGCAATGGATGGAAACTCACCAAGGAGAGAAGCAACCTAAAACTAAGGAGAAATTTCCTGATAGTGTGTACAATTAATCAGTAGAACAACTTGCCTCCAGAGTATTGTGGCCCCCGAGCCAACCTGGCAGCAGATTGAGACAGTGAGGAGGTTGGGGAGGAACATGGGCCAGTCCTGGAGTCTGGGGAAGGCTCTGATGAGGGCTCTGCATCGGAGGCAGAGAGGGGGCCAGGGCCGAATGCCAGTTATCAGCTGCCTTCAGAGTTGGACATCTGTGAGGGAGAGGAACAGCTGGAGCCTGTTCCCAGTGTGCGCAGGTGCAGAGTTGCCAGACAAAAGGAACAGCTAAAGAATAAGGGTCGACTTGGGAGTAAGGCCACAGGTGGACAATGAACGGCCCCTCCCAGAGGGAATAAAAGAGGAGCGGAAGGGGAGTGGAGTTTGCAGGAGACAATTAGTTTATTCCTGCATTCTTGCCAAGATATCGGCCTGGCTACTCTCCAAGCCTGATAAAGGTCGGTAATGGTGAACTATCTTGAAAGACTGTGGGAGAGGAAAGACTTTGTGGAGAGGAATTCACTGTCAATTAAATAAAAGGGGTTTATCAGGACGAGGACTCGGCTTCATGCTGCTGGGGAAGCAGAACACAGAGGTTGTGGAGACTGGACAATCATTTGTCTGAAATGATACCCTATAAGGTCTCATGCTCGAGCAGCGGGTTGGACTAGACGACCTCCCGAGGTCCCTACCAACTCTTATTATTCTATGTTGCACCTTGTTCTATGAAATTTGCACCTTGCGTAGCAGACAGGAAACTTGGATGCAGGGGAAGGGCTCTTTCCATTCTCCCAGGGAGCCTGGCTCCAAATTTTATTTCACACACAAGCCTAATTCACAGCATGGGTGTTATTCCGTTGTCAGAATGCGTCTTCCGACGATTCCAGAACAAGTCCGGCTGACTGATTCAGTGATAACTGCTGACTCGGGTCTCTCTAGGAAATTGATTGGCCTTTGGATCGGTTTTGATGGGAACCAGGCTGTGCAATTGCTCTCCGAGGAGACTGAGAAAAGAGACCTGGTGCAGTTCAGGATTTCTCTCCAGGGTTGTTGGGGTTTTGACGACGCTACCTAAAAGTATTGTATTGATTCATATCCTTTGGCTAAAATCATCCAGCTGGAGAGAGATGGCTTTCTCGAGCAAGCGAGCGCATTTGCATGCGATGGGAAACTTCCTAGTTTAATGGAGAAACCTCCCCTGCTGTTCATAGGTCATTTTCCTGCCCAGATAGCAATCCAAATAGCTCTATTTTTACGTGGCGAGGTGGTAATGCCTCTCCCGGTCTCCAGCTATTCCGCTCGGTGCATCCTGAAGGATTTCCAACCTGTGATTATCCTGCCATATGTATAGCTGAAAACACGGGCGGTTCATTTGCCAAGCTAGTAAGCGTGTTCGGTGTAAAACGACACGAAGGCCTTCCCTGCTTTATGGGGTTGGGGGTTTTGGACACAGAGGTTCAGCTGGACGAGGGCCGTTGCTCTTGTTGTGGGCCGCCGGCCCCTCCAGCAGCCGACTCGGAGGAGGAGGAGGCGTGGGAGTCGGGGTCAGCATCAAGGTAACCTGAGAGCTCCAAGGGGGAAGAGGGAATGGAGCTGGCAGAGAAAGAGAGGTGGAGACTGGGCCGTCCGCCAGCCCTCAGATGGAGAGTCAACAGCCCCCAGGTCTGGAGGGGGTTGATGAGGAGGAGGAGGAACAGCTGGGTCCAGTGCCTGACACGCAGATGCGCAGAAGGCAGAGGAGAGGAGAGCAGTGGAAATCTATGGGACGGTCCTTGGGACCTAAGAGCCACCGCTGCCAGCAAAGCTCCACCCTAACTGGGGATAAAAGGCAGGGGACGGAGATGAACAGATGTGGCAGACAACTATTCATCTCCCTGCCGGACAGACTTGTTAGCCTGCGGTGAGAGAGAAACTTTTTGCCGGGGCTGCTGGCGCTCCTAATAAAGGAATCTTTGAGTTAACTTCAGAGGGTTTGTCGTGTTTGGGGAGCTGGGTCAGAACAGCTCTTTCTCTTAGGACTTAGAGGAGCGTTTTTCAAATTGGCCACTTTAGAACCTAGAAAACATAATCAGATGTTTTCAGGGACCAAGATTCTGCTTCATGCTTTTTAAGGAAGCCTAGGTCAGAACACTTCAATTCCCAGAAACCCTCCACCAACACCTTAATCTACCCAATCTTAAAGTCACCAAGTTTGAAAAATGCTGATCTATTACAAGGGCAGGAAAATATTTAGACGCTTTGTGCCAGGTTGAACATTTTGGGTCTGCAGTTGTCCAATCCTCGATAGGATTGGATTTCAGGGGTGGAAAGTTTGTTTTTTAATTATAATCTACTGCTTTACTTTGGCTTCTGTTCCCCGTTTGCTTGCCTTGCAACCTCAACATGTCAGGAAACTGCCATCAGGGTTAAAAGTGTGGGAAGAAATCTCCTTCTGGGTTCAGTTCCAAGTGGGGAGAAAGACCCTGGAAACATGGAGGCTGCTTGGAAAGAGGGTTTTTAATGGTGGACAGGATCACATGCCTTGAAGATCTTGGGTGAAGAGAAAAAAAAGGGAAGAGATGCCGAGTTTTATGCCCTCTCTGGGCTTTTGAACTTGAGCTTGTATTCTGATTGATTGTCAGATTCCCATGGGGCCATGCAGGAGTAACTTTGTAGGTTGTCTGTGTGCTAAATTTGGTTGACTCTTGCTGGGTGATGATGTAATGAAACTATGGCTCTGCCTGAAGGAGGTAGATCTTTGTTATGTAGAATATACTGGTCCAGGCCTTAATGGCCCATTGACAAAGGTGGGGGAGGGGCTGAGTTTCTGCCTCCCTTTTAGGGGAAATATTCTGCCCTTTTAATATTTCCTAAAATATCTCATTTTCCTAGGAGAGGGGCAGGTGCTAACTTCCTACAAAAGAAACTTCAAGAGTTGTGGATCCCAACCGGCTCTTGGATTCAATGAAATCATCCGAAAGTTGAAATTTAGCAGGCACTGAATTTAAAAGGTGGTCTGCTTGGCTCATGAGATGGAAAAGGGCCTGAGAAATGAAGATAGTAAAATATATATATATATGTTATTATTATTAACTTCGACACAAGGATTTTCATTGTAGAAGAGAGGAAAAGTAGAGGATTTAGTGGTGAATTACACCTGCGTGCACGTGATTTCTTTTTTTCCCTACCAATTATAACTGAACCTTTCTTTTCCTTTCTCTCTTTTTTTTAAATTTACAGTGTGACAGCGAGAGCGATATTGACGATAAGGTAAGACCCCTTCTCTTTACTTAACAGTAATAATTTTGTTTTGCCTATCCTGCTGTCTGGTTTTGGAAATATTAATTGCTGGACTCCCTCTGAACTTTTGAATGCTACTTAAATTGTCTTTTGTTTTGAGCTTCCCTATGTGTGATGCACACACTTATCCCCCTTAAACACACACACACACACACACACACACACACACACACACAAAACCCTGCTTGTCGCTAACAAGAATCAATTCCTGGATGAATGAGCTCTGATTGGAAATGAATTCAGGGCCACGCCGATGCCTCTATCGTCTTCTTTTTGGAGAAAGTCTTCCTCCCGTAATGACTTGCAAAGCAATATTTTATTTATAAGGGCTTTAAACATGTCAGTTTTTCGTAATGGAGTAAGCAGATGGACAAACCAGGAATCTGAATTTGCAGACGATGCTGTTAAATTGTCAGGTTATGTTTTGGCTCCGCGCGCAACGAATCTTATCATGTAGCAGTGATTCGGGGTTTTTTTTTTTTTTTAACTTTTGGGGGTTTGATGTCTGCTTTAGTCATCGGGCGAGGCGAGTCAAAGGTTTTAGAGGGCAAGAAGGAGAAAAGGATGTAGGTATGAATTTGTGTTTTAATCCAGCAATCTCCACTTGACTTTTCCAAGGTTCCAGACAATCCTCAATTTACAACCATTTGAAATTACAACAGCAATGAAAAAAGAGACCATTTTTCCCACCTACGACCAATTTTCACACTTATGCCCATTGCAGCATTCCCCCCCCCGATCATGTGATCAAAATTCAGACGCCTGGCAAGTCATATTTATGACAGCTGCTGTGTCATGTGACACAGCAGCCTTTGGTAACCTTCTGACAAGCAATGGGGAAGCCAGTTTCACTTATCCACCGTGTTAAGAACTTAATAACTGCGGTGATTCACTTACCAACCGGGGCAAGAAAGGTTGTATAATGGGGCAATGCTCACTTTAATGACCGCCTTCTTTAGCAATGGAAATTTTGGGCTCAGTTGTGCTCGTAACTTGAGGACTGCCTGTAATACCTGGAGTAAACTCCAGTGCAGGGGTCTCCAACCTTGGCAACTTTAAGACTTGTAGACTTCAACTCCCAGAATTCCTCAGCCAGCTTTGAGGTTCTCAGCCAGCTTTGAGCTTTGCTGGCTGAGGAATTCTGGGAGTTGAAGTCCACAAGTCTTAAAGTTGCCAAGGTTGGAGACCCCCTGCTCCAGTGGGACAACTTGAGAAACAGATCCTAGTTTAACAGTGATTAAAAATATTTTTTTGTAGCCATCACTAGTTTAACCCCAGAGCTGCATCCACAACTCTCCTGACTCTTACCGTACGTCATAAGGTTGGCTGTTCTTGTTACATAAAGCTGCGTGTTTGCAAGATGCTTTAGTTGCGCTTGTGTATTATATTTTTAAGAATAGTTTGCCAAGACGTTTTTTTAGTCCTTTATTTTGTAACAGGTTCGACATTCATTTAATCAAAACAACAACAACAACCAAAAAAAACAAAAAACCAGGTACACACGATGTAATACATCTTTTGTCTCGGTGGCTGTCTTGCAACTATTTAATGTAGATAAATATTCATTTTTTTAAAAAGGTTGGGCTGTTTGCTTCCGGTCAAAATGTGAATTGCCAGCTTGGGATCCATACCCAAGTTGTAAAATCCCAGGGCTCCTTTGAATTCCACCTTCTGTCCTTCAACGGGTTAAATGCATTCCAAAGAAATTTGGCCTGGCTTTTTAATTTTCTTCAAAGGATTTCAATTCATTGCTTATAGCATGCAAGTCCTTTAGGGGTACTGTCCTCCAGACCTGTAGAAGAGATGGCAGAACTGGGGGCGGAGTGAAAAGGGGGATCAGCCTAGAATCCCTACATAGTCACAAGAGAACTAAGCCCAACCCTTCTCCAGTGCTGTTGACCCTTATTGTCAACTTGCAAAGCAACCCTGGCCTGCCCTCGAGTTGTCATAGGCAAGGGAGATGGGAAAATGGCGAAGCAGCAGCTAAAAACAAAAGCATATTCCAGACATATCTCTCTCAAGGCTGTCTCCCAGGGTTACCCACAGCGGTCTGAGAGGAGTGATCTCTACAACCTGCAAAATTGCTCCGTTGGTGAATGTGACTGATAACACACCCTGGGGAGAGGGGGGAAACAGGGGCAAGTCTCAGTCGTAAATTACATGGGGTCAGAGTTGGCTTCACCTGGAACGTGCTGACATGAAGCTCCTAATATATAACTGGATCACTTTTGAAGCTTGGCTCGAGGCTCAGGATTTAATTAGGGCATCCGTGGGAACCCTGACACTTATCTAACTCTTACTTATCTAACTCTTACGTTAGTTGAGAAGATTCCTGTGCACAAGCTTTAAGCAATAAATCAGTTTAATGGAACCTTCAGGTGTGAACCTGGTCTTTCACACCTGACAAGGTCTTCCAAATCACGACCTGAAACTTAACCATTAAGAGGTCCTCATTGGTGATCCCTTTCCTTGGAAGTCTTCTCTGTTATCTTTCAGACATTTGAACTATTATTTCTGAAACTGCTTTTAAATGGGTCGGCTGTGTTGTGTCATTCCTTTCTTTTTTTTTTTTTTCGCATATTGTCTTTGGGTTGCTTGACGCTTACCGGCCAAGCTACTCTCAAAGCCACGGATTGAAAGATGGGCTAAGAAACCGCCTAAAACAAATAGACGGAAAGTGTCTTGTAACTCAGTCAAAGCACAAGAAGTACAAATATATATATATACATACATACATACATACATACACACACACACACACACACACACACACACACAGAGGAAGATCAGCCCGGAGAGGAAGTTTAAATAAACAGAGCGATAAAAGCACCAACCAGCACCAATCATCCGTTAAAAGCTTTGGAAAAGGAGGCGACCTTAATCTGTCATCTCAAGGAAAAGCCTTGAATGATTTGCTTGGCTGGGATGTCCAAAAACACAAAAAAATTGCTGAGCCACCCAAGTTGCTGAACCTGACACACACTCTCTCTCTCTCTCTCTCTCTCTCTCTCTCTCTCTCTCTCTCTCTCTCTCTCTCTCTCTCTCTCTCTCTGTGTGTGTGTGTGTGTGTGTGTGTGTGTGTGTGTATGTTGAGGAATATTGCTTTTGTCTGCCTTGTCCGAGACCCACGGAAAGAGACTAAGAAGGGAACAAGGTGGACCTCAGTTCTTTTCTTTTTAAACCAAATAACAGAGTTGGAAGGGATCTTGGAGGTCTTCTAGTCCAGCCTCCTGCTCAACTAGGAAAACCTATACCGGTGATGGCTAACCTTTTCTGGACCGAGTGGCCAAAGCGTGCACGTGCGTGTGCGAATGCACACCCTGTGTCCAAACCCCCAAAACGCAATGCGTGCACAGACCCAGTGCATGCGCCCTGCCCCCCATTCAGGAGTGGGTTCTAAAAAAATTTACTACCAGTTCTGTGGGCGTGGCTTATGTTGTGGGCATGGCTTGGCGGTCATATGACAATTCTTTAGGATTTAGCAGAGGCACTGGTCTACCAGGCTTTTAACTGCTTGCAGAGCTGTACCGATCTACCCATTTATTTTTTGCAGGGACTGGTCTACCCATTTATTTTTGCAGGCACTGATATACTCATGTATTTTTGCAGGCACTGGTTTACCCATTTATTTTTGCAGGCACCGGTCTACTCATGTATTTTTGCAGGCACCGGTCTACTCATGTATTTTTGCAGGCACTGGTCTACTCATTTGTTTTCTTTTAACACTGTTCAGCTGTAGGGCGGCCCTTTGAAGCCCTACAGAACCAGTTCGGTGATGTCATATTGCCAGCACTACCGGCTCGGGAGAACCGGACCGAACCGGGAGGAACCCACCACTGCCCCCATGCATGTGCACGCAGCCCCCATGCAGTGTTTTGCCCCCCCCACACACACACACATATGCGCAGCAGAGACCAAAAGACTAGCTGGCTGGTGGGAGGCAGAGCTTCCCCTGCCCCCCCCCCACGCATGCGCAGTGGAGCTGAACTGGGGCGATGGCTCGTGTGCCCACATAGAGGGCGCTGCATGCCATAGGTCTGCAAATGGGACCTATCCCATTTCAGACAAGTGACTGTCCAGTCTCTTCTTAAAAACCTCCAGTGTTGGGGCATCCACAATTTCTGGAGAGAAACATAAACAGTGCAAAGTCGGACCTTTGAAGTAGTAAAAAAGCATCCTTCTTGAAACTCGCTGGATTTAGGCCTACCTTACGCAAGAAAGGATTCCATTAATGTGTGTTTTGTTTTTCAGAAAACACTCTTGTTTGGTATTGGTTGAGATGCACTTCCTTATCTGAGACGATGTGCATCTCTTGTTTAAACAAGGACAGATTGTTGAACTGTGCAGAACCTCTATTCTCAAGGCTCATTTGGGAATACAGATACACAAATAGAATGGAATAACAGAGTCGGAAGGGACCTTGGAGGTCTTCTAGTCCAACCCTCTGCTTAGGCAGGAGACCCTACACCACTTCAGACAAATGGTTACCCAACATCTTCTTTAAAACCTCCAGTGTTTTTCACAACTTCTGGAGGCAAGTCGTTCCACTGATTAATAGTTCTCACTGTCAGGGAATTCCTCCTTAGTTCTAAGTTGCTTCTCTCCTTGATTAGTTTCCGCCCATTGCTTCTTGTCCTGCCCTCAGGTGCTTTGGAGAATAGCTTGACTCCCTCTTCTTTGTGGCAGCCCCTGAGATATTGGGACACTGCTCTCATGTCTGCGTATATGTTTATTTGTAACAACAAAGTCAGTTGTATCCTAGTTATTGGCAGGTGGCCTTAACTGTGTCGTGTCAGCTGGGTCTGCTCCCAGTTGCGAACAGCACCACATGAAGGGCCTCGGGACTTTAAAAACGTATATTTGGCGACGAGAGTCGATATTTTGAAAGAAGGCCAGTTCGAGGTTGGGAGTGTTGATGTCTCAAGTAGCACATAACCAAGGCAACCTTTGTTTTGCTTTGCGAGTCGCCCCTTTTTTTTTTTCCATAACCCAACATATTTTTGGGTGGATGATCTCACAGCCTTTAGAACCCCACCAAACTACCAAACCACGGTTTGATAATGATCGCATTTGGATTGTATTCCAGCTGAACATCAGGTTCCAGCAGCTGCACACTCTGGAATTGTAATTTCCCCCTTTGCTTTTCTTTTTCTTTTTTTTTTTTTTTTTTTTTTGCTTTGAGAGAAAAGGGAAATGAAAGTTGGAATTTGCTTTGGGAAAATCTTAATATTCCCTTGAAACTTTCTTAGGAACTCTAAGTTCCTTAGAGCTGCAGGAAATTTTCACATATTCTTCCTTCTCTATTTCTAGGAAGACCAAAAAAAAAATACACCCTCCAAATTTATTATCCCTACCCCTGAAATCCCACCCTCTTCAGCCTTTTTTCCTTCAGATATTTTGGAAATTAACCTCAGGTGGTCCTCGATTTAAAACAGTTCATTTAGGGGCCATTCAAAGTTGCAACAATTGTCTCGCTTAGCAGCAGAAATGTTGAGCTCCATTGTGGTCGTAAGTCGAGGACTACCTGCAGAACCCCGTCGGTTATCGAACCATTACCCCGATCAGACGAAGACCGAGGGAAGTGGGGCAATGTTGAACTTTCTTCTTTGATCACGGGCACCCGTAAGCCAGTGGTGGGTTCCAGATTTTTTAACCGGTTCTCGGCTGGGTGGGCGTGGCTGGGTGGGTGTGGCCAATTCCACATCACTTGTGTGGATGGTACCTGTATGGGGCAGGCATGGTTGGGGAGGGAATCCAGGGGTCTCTGGTGTGGGGGGGGGGAGAGGAAAGAAAGATCCAACCTGTGTGTGTGTGTGTGTGTGTGTGTGTGTGTGTGTGTGTGTGTGTAAAAAGAGAGAGAGAGAGAGAGAGAGAGACTGCGTCAAGCTAAACTGGGAAAGCTGGCTGCAAGAGAAAAAGAAGTTGGGTAAGCTGTTTTTTGGGGCGTTTGGGGGGCCATTTTTCGGGTCATTTTCAGGCTGTTTTGGGGCCATTTTCATGCCTTTTTGGGCTGTTTTCAGGCTGTTTTTCGGGCCAATTTTGGGTGGAAAATGGCCTGAAAAACGGCCTGTTTTGTGTGCATTTTTCGGGTCATTTTCAGGCTGTTTTTCAGGCCATTTTCATGCCTTTTTGGGGCTGTTTTCAGGCCATTTTTGGGCCAATTTTGGCTGGAAAATGGCCTGGAAAATGGCCTGTTTTACGGGCATTTTTCAGGTCATTTTCAGGCTGTTTTTTGGGCCGTTTTCATGCCTTTTTTGGGCTGTTTTTGGGCTGTTTTTCAAACCAATTTTTGGCCAAAAAACAGCATGAAAACAGCCTGTTTTGTGGGCATTTTTTCAGACCATTTTAGGCCATTGTGGGGGCCATTTTCCACCCAAAAATGGTTGAAAACAGCCCGAAAAATGGGCAGGGCAGGGCCAGATGGTGGTCCGATTTTCCGGTTCTCTGAACAGCCCAGAATCGGAACTACCGGTTCGGGCGAACTGGTCCGAACCGGTAGTTCCGATTCTGGGCTGTTCGGAGAACCGGCAGATCCCACCTCTGCCCTAAACGTGGCCATGTCCCGTCAGCTCACAAATCTCCCTGCCTGAAATATATATACACATACAGTTAGATGTATTTCCTTTGCTCGCTCCAACAGCATTAACAGATAGCAATTACCCTTCATTTTTTAACAACTATAAAGTCTCCATTAATTCAAGATTTATGTAGTTATAGCATTTAGCACAGGAATAACACCACCGAGAATTGGTTTATACACATGTAATGAGAGCGCTCATGGCATACTTTAGTGAACATTAACATAATGGCGTAATATAAAACATCAACAGTTCCTCTTATTGTCTGTTACCTGCTTTAGCATTTCTAGGAAATGGTGGGGGGAGCAGATTGTTAATCTGCTCGGCTAAACGGCATCCTGTCCCAAATAAATAAATAAATAAATAAAAATCAGAGGCATCTACCTCCTCACCATTTATGTACAATGGTAAATGTACATAAATGTTACATCTCTCTTCCTCCTGAAGTCAATTATAAGTTCTTTAGTTCTTGTGGTGTTAAGTGTTAGGTTACTTGGAACATAGGGACGGTCCTATGTTGAGGATTACCCACATGATGGTGTCCTTCAAATGACATCCCTTGCCCTCCTTCACCCCCGTGGATGTTTGTGTTGTTGAAATTCCACCTTCTTCAACTTCCTTGTAAACGGAATAACAGAATACCGAAAATCAGAGTTGGAAGGGACCTTGGAGGTCTTCTAATCCAACCCCCTGCTCAGACAAGGCACCCTATAGTATACCGTCCTGGACAAATAGCTGTCCAGTTCTCTTCCCAACAGAACAGATGGCCAAAGAGATGATATATGATGGGAAAGAGGCAGAACATCACACTGCCCCAGAAGGTAGGTTCACAACCAAAAAGATCAGGAAGGAGTTAAGGATGGACATCAGGAAGTCTAGAGGTCTTCTTCAAACAGAAGCAGAATAACACAATAACAGAGTTGAATGAGACCTTGGAGGTCTTCTCATCCAACCTCCTGCTGAAGAGGTTGAAGAGGAGACCTTATGCCATTTCTGACAAACAATTGTCCAATCTCTTCTTGAAAGCCTCCAGTGATGGAGCGCCCACTACTTCTGAAGGCCTTCTGGTCCAGCCTCTTGCTCAAGCAGGAGACCTTATGCCATGGTTCTCCGATCTCTTCCTGAAACAGCTCCAGTGTTGTCGTATCCACAACTTCTGGAGGCAGCTCCCTTGTCAAATGCAGTTGGAATCCTCCTTGCCCCGAATCTTTTGACAGCGGTTGACTTAATTTGTGGCTTACTGCTCCTGACAGTTTATTGGGGAAGCAAAATGGGCTTTCATCTCCAATAATAAACAGCCCACCCGCCGATCCTTTGACAGAGCTAATGGTTTTTTATACCAAAAAGGGGAGGTGGGGGGGGGAGAAATGGACAGACTTAATGTTTCGGCTGTAGCAATCACCGGTTCTGATCTCCTTAATGAAATTAGATTAAGTGCACCTGGGAAAATGCTGAGACTGCACATTGCCTTCATCACCTCCTTTAATTTAAAACCAATTTGAGGGGAAAATATTCTCTGAAGCCAGGGAGATGTGGCAGGAGAGGGAAGTTGGAGGAGGGAGAGGAGAGTGGGGGGGGAGAGAAAGGAGCTTTAACATCTATCTGGATAGCTGCTGGCACTTCTAATTCCTTTCTCCCACTGTCAGGGTGAAATATTAAGTCTTAAGAAAGAGAATTTTAAAAGACTTAACTTGCAAGTGCTCCTGCCGTCTCTCTCTCTCTCAAAAAAAAAAAGAGAGAGAGAGAGAGAGAGCAGGGAACACTTTTGAAACGCCAGACCAAGGACACCCACCACCTGTCAATCTGTAGGACCTTGTTTTATTGCTACCGGGGGAAGGTCTGGAGATTCGGGGGGCAGAATTGGCCTAGTCTTTGTGCTCCCAAAGGAGAGGGACACCCCTTTTTATAGTCTTCGGTCCCCTCCAAAATGGATGGTCTTGTTGGATTGGACTGTATGTAGAAAATTTCCCAGATTACGTGAATAGGATAGGGATAGCGATAGGGATGGGATGGGATGGGATGGAATGGAATAGGAAAGAAGAGAGGAGAGGAGAGGAGAGGAGAGGAGAGGAGAGGAGAGGATGGGAGAAGTAGAAGCAGAGAAGAAAGAATAGAATAGAATAGAATAGAATAGAATAGAATAGAATAGAATAGAATAGAATAGAATAGAATAGAATAGAATAGAATAGAATAGGAATGAAAAGAGAAGAGAGAGGAGGAGGAAAAAAATGGGAGAAGTAGAAGCAGAGAAGAAAGAATAGGATAGGTTAGGATAGAACAGAACAGAACAGAATAATGGAATGGAACGGAACAGAACAGAACAGAACAGAACAGGAGCTGGAAGGGACCTTGGCTCACTGGAGGCCATGATTTAAAAAAATACCACCTTTGCTTCATTGGCACCAAAGATGGCTCTACGTGGCCTTGCGGGCCTTTCATTTTATCGCCATTCTACTTTCCTGTCGTGTTAAACTAGTTCATAAACATAAAAAATGCAACTGGAAGAGTTCCCTAGCAGCTTTGTTTATGGGCCCCTCCTTTTTTAAAAGAAAAAGAAAGAAAGAAAAGAAAGCATGGTTGGCATCGATCCTCCTTTTCTTTATAGCCCAAAGTAACAGCTGTATAATTAGCAGAGTGTAATGCAAGCCATACAGCAGGTAGCGAAAGTCAATGAAATTTTATTGAGGTTGTAATTCTGCAAGTGACAGGGCATGGGATCTCTCCCTCTCTCTCTCTATCTCTCTCTCTCTTCTTTCCCTCTCTTTTAATCTGTCTTTTCCTCCTTCTCCGTCCCCCTCTCCTTCTCCCTCCCTCCCTCCATCTCTCTCTCTCTCTCTTTCAGTTTCTCTCTTTTAATCTATTTCTCTTTCCCGCCTTCTCCTCCTCCCCTCCTCCTCCCTCCCTCCCTCCCTACATCTCTCTCTCTCTTTTAATCTGATTCTCTTTCCCTCCCTCCCTCCCCTTCCCTCCCTCCACTTCTCTCTCTCTTTCAGTTTCTCTCTTTTAATCCATTTCTCTTTCCCGCCTTCTCCTCCTCCTCCCTCCCTACATCTCTCTCTCTCTCTTTCACTCAATTTCTCTCTCTTCTAATCTCTGTTCCTCTTTCCCTTCCTCCCTCTCTCGCCCCCTCCTCCTTCTCCCTCCTTTCATGTCTCTTTCTCTCTCTCTCTCTCTCAATCCCCCCTCTCTCTTTCTCAATTTCTCTCTCTTGAAATCTCTTTCCCTCCCTCCCACGCTCTCTCTGTCTTTCAATTTCTCTCCCTTTTAATCTCTCTTTCCTCTCCTTCCCTCCATTTCTCTGTTTCTCTTTCCCTCCCTCCCTCTCCCTTGCCTTCTTTTCCCTCCCTCCCTCCCTCCCTCCCTTTCTTTCTTTCTCTCTCTTTCTTTCAATCTCTCTCTCAATTTCTCTCTCTCTCCCTCCCTCTCCAATACTTGTGTAATCAGTCCTGGATCTGAAACGCCTTCAGGCGTTACTTCCCACCCAATGTCATAAGCTCATTTATTGCACCCACTTGCAGTCACTCAGCGGGATGAGGCTCACTTTATGAATCACCAACAGTGGTTGCTCCCAGGCGGCCTCAGCCGGCTCCTGCTCAAAACGAGCAGCAGCCTCCCAGGTTCTGGCATCTTCGCCTCTTCAGTTGGAGTGAGGTCGTATTTGAATCATCAAGGCTTGTAGCTCAGAGGTGAGCAGCGTGATGACCTAGCGGTACAGACGCTCGCCTCCCATTCAGAAGGTGGAGAGTTCAATCCCAGGTAGAGGCAGATGTTTCTCTCCTAGAGCCAGTGGTGGGTTGCTAAAGGTTCGCCCCAGATCGGGTGAACTGGTAGCGGCGGCTGGAGGCTCCGCCCACCTGTACAGACCCAAGCACCCACAAGCGAACTGGTAGCGACAGGATTTGCAACCCACTACTGCTTAGGGTGCAAGTAAAAAATATCTGCTGCAAACTCCATGTACGGGTCAGAAAGGGCATCTAGTCTCCATATCAGCACCACAATCACAACAACACTGATTGTGGCACCACAACAACACAACATTGATACGGGCCAGAAGCGCTTCTTCCAGGATCACACCTAAGTTCTGTTCCATTTCGAGCAGCTAGAACAAAGTAAGTCGAAACCAGGTGGTTTAGCCGAGGGATCACTAATGATCAGGCCACAAAAAAAGTGACCTTGGAGCCTTCCTCTCTCTGGGCATTCTCGGGGTTAAACTAGGCAGATGTTAAGTAACAGCTGTTTTCCATGGTGACTGGAAATCCTGTTTGACAGGATTTCAGTCTTGTGATAGACAGAACATTGTCCCACTGAATAGGGCCTTGTTGTTTAGCATCCTAGTAATAATTCAGAAGTATTGTCCACAGGGATATGCAGTTAGTCCTCGACTTATAACAATTTGTTTAGCGACCATTCAAAGTTACCATGGCGCTGAAAAAAAAACGTCGCAGCATCCCCATGGTCACCTGATCAAAATTCAGACAACTGACTCATATTTATGACGGTCGCAGGGTCCTGGAGCCATGTGGTCGCCCTCTTAGGACCTTCTGACCAACAGTGTCAACGGGGAAGCCAAATTGACTTAACAAGCGTGTTGCTAACTTAACAACCGTGGCAAGGAAAGGCGTAAAATGGGGCAAAACCAGTGGTGGGCTGCCGCCGGTTCAGATCCCATCCTGCGCGAGCAAATTCCCAT
>NW_027257314.1:0-27818 GCF_029215685.1 Pituophis catenifer annectens
GTTTTCTTCTGCAAATCTGAGCTCTGGGTCAAAAGTTACGTTTTCTGGCTGAATTGAGCCCTACTGCCAATTCTGAGATGCACTTTGGTCTAACTCCTCAGGCAAAGCTCGTCCTTGAAAATTGAATCTGTTTTTATGCTTTTCAGACCGTGAGGAGCATGACTATGTGTTTCTTCGGCAAATCTGAGGTCTGTGTCAAAAGTTACGTTTTCTGACTGAATTGAGCCCTACTGCCAATTCTGAGATGCACTTTGGTCTAACTCCTCAGGGAATGCTCGTATTTGAAAATTGAATATGTTTTGGGGCTTTTCAGACCGTGAGGAGCATGAATATGTGTTTCTTCTGCAAATCTGAGCACTGGGTCAAAAGTTACGTTTTCTGGCTGAATTGAGCCCTACTGCCAATTCTGAGATGCACTTTGGTCTAACTCCTCAGGGAAAGCTCGTACTTGAAAATTGAAGGGGTTTTTATGCTTTTCAGACCGTGAGGAGCATGAATATGTGTTTCTTCTGCAAATCTGAGCTCTGGGTCAAAAGTTACGTTTTCTGACTGAATTGAGCCCTACTGCCAATTCTGAGATGCACTTTGGTCTAACTCCTCAGGGAATGCTCGTATTTGAAAATTGAATATGTTTTGGGGCTTTTCAGGCCGTGAGGAGCATGAATATGTGCTTCTTTTCCAAATCTGAGCTCTGTATCAAAATTTACTTTTTCTGGCTGAATTGAGCCCTACTACCAATTCTGAGATGCACTTTGGTCTAACTCCTTAGGGAAAGCTCGTACTTGAAAATTGAATCTGTTTTTATGCTTTTCAGACCGTGAGGAGCATGAATATGTGTTTCTTCTGCAAATCTGAGCTCTGGGTCAAAAGTTACGTTTTCTGGCTGAATTGAGCCCTACTGCCAATTCTGAGATGCACTTTGGTCTAACTACTCAGGGAAAGCTCGTACTTGAAAATTGAAGGGGGTTTTTTATGCTTTTCAGACCGTGAGGAGCATGAATATGTGTTTCTTCTGCAAATCTGAGCTCTGTGTCAAAAGTTACGTTTTCTGGCTGAATTGAGCCCTACTGCCAATTCTGAGATGCACTTTGGTCTAACTCCTCAGGGAAAGCTCGTACTTGAAAATTGAAGGGGGTTTTTGTCCTTTTCAGACCGCGAGGAGCATGAATATGTGTTTCTTCTGCAAATCTGAGCTCTGTATCAAAATTTACTTTTTCTGGCTGAATTGAGCCCTACTACCAATTCTGAGATGCACTTTGGTCTAACTCCTTAGGGAAAGCTCGTACTTGAAAATTGAATCTGTTTTTATGCTTTTCAGACCGTGAGGAGCATGAATATGTGTTTCTTCTGCAAATCTGAGCACTGGGTCAAAAGTTACGTTTTCTGGCTTGAATTGAGCCCTACTGCCAATTCTGAGATGCACTTTGGTCTAACTCCTCAGGGAAAGCTCGTACTTGAAAATTGAAGGGGTTTTTGTCCTTTTCAGACCGTGAGGAGCATGAATATGTGTTTCTTCTGCAAATCTGAGCTCTGGGTCAAAAGTTACGTTTTCTGGCTGAATTGAGCCCTACTGCCAATTCTGAGATGCACTTTGGTCTAACTACTCAGGGAAAGCTCGTACTTGAAAATTGAAGGGGTTTTTATGCTTTTCAGACCGTGAGGAGCATGAATATGTGTTTCTTCTGCAAATCTGAGCTCTGTGTCAAAAGTTACGTTTTCTGGCTGAATTGAGGCCCTACTGCCAATTCTGAGATGCACTTTGGTCTAACTCCTCAGGGAAAGCTCGTACTTGAAAATTGAAGGGGTTTTTGTCCTTTTCAGACCGCGAGGAGCATGAATATGTGTTTCTTCTGCAAATCTGAGCTCTGTATCAAAATTTACTTTTTCTGGCTGAATTGAGCCATAACTATGTGTTTCTTCGGCAAATCTGAGGTCTGTGTCAAAAGTTACGTTTTCTGACTGAATTGAGCCCTACTGCCAATTCTGAGATGCACTTTGGTCTAACTCCTCAGGGAATGCTCGTATTTGAAAATTGAATATGTTTTGGGGCTTTTCAGGCCGTGAGGAGCATGAATATGTGCTTCTTTTCCAAATCTGAGCTCTGTGTCAAAATTTACGTTTTTCTGGCTGAATTGACCCTACTGCCAATTCTGAGATGCACTTTGGTCTAACTCCTCAGGGAAAGCTCGTACTTGAAAAATTGAAGGGGTTCTTATGCTTTTCAGACCGTGAGGAGCATGAATATGTGTTTCTTCTGCAAATCTGAGCTCTGGGTCAAAAGTTACGTTTTTCTGGCTGAATTGAGCCCTACTGCCAATTCTGAGATGCACTTTGGTCTAACTCCTCAGGGAAAGCTCGTACTTGAAAAATTGAAGGGGTTTTTTATGCTTTTCAGACCGTGAGGAGCATGAATATGTGTTTCTTCTGCAAATCTGAGCTCTGGGTCAAAAAGTTACGTTTTCTGGCTGAATTGAGCCCTACTGCCAATTCGGAGATGCACTTTGGTCTAACTCCTCAGCGAAAGCTCGTACTTGAAAAATTGAAGGGGTTTTTTATGCTTTTTCAGACCGTGAGGAGCATGAATATGTGTTTCTTCTGCAAAATCTGAGCTCTGTGTCAAAAAGTTACGTTTTCTGGCTGAATTGAGCCCTACTACCAATTCTGAGATGCACTTTGGTCTAACTCCTTAGGGAAAGCTCGTACTTGAAAATTGAATCTGTTTTTTATGCTTTTCAGACCGTGAGGAGCATGAATATGTGTTTTCTTCTGCAAATCTGAGCACTGGGTCAAAAGTTACGTTTTTCTGGCTGAATTGAGCCCTACTGCCAATTCTGAGATGCACTTTGGTCTAACTCCTCAGGGAAAGCTCGTACTTGAAAATTGAAGGGGTTTTTTATGCTTTTCAGACCGTGAGGAGCATGAATATGTGTTTCTTCTGCAAATCTGAGCTCTGGGTCAAAAAGTTACGTTTTTCTGACTGAATTGAGCCCTACTGCCAATTCTGAGATGCACTTTTGGTCTAACTCCTCAGGGAATGCTCGTATTTGAAAATTGAATATGTTTTGGGGCTTTTCAGGCCGTGAGGAGCATGAATATGTGCTTTCTTTTCCAAATCTGAGCTCTGTATCAAAAATTTACTTTTTTCTGGCTGAATTGAGCCCTACTACCAATTCTGAGATGCACTTTGGTCTAACTCCTTAGGGAAAAGCTCGTACTTGAAAATTGAATTCTGTTTTTATGCTTTTCAGACCGTGAGGAGCATGAATATGTGTTTCTTCTGCAAATCTGAGCACTGGGTCAAAAGTTACGTTTTTCTGGCTTGAATTGAGCCCTACTGCCAATTCTGAGATGCACTTTGGTCTAACTCCTCAGGGAAAAGCTCGTACTTGAAAATTGAAGGGGGTTTTTGTCCTTTTTCAGACCGTGAGGAGCATGAATATGTGTTTCTTCTGCAAATCTGAGCTCTGGGTCAAAAAGTTACGTTTTCTGGCTGAATTGAGCCCTACTGCCAATTCTGAGATGCACTTTGGTCTAACTCCTCAGGCAAAGCTCGTCCTTGAAAAATTGAATCTGTTTTTTATGCTTTTCAGACCGTGAGGAGCATGACTATGACTTGTTTCTTCGGCAAATCTGAGGTCTGTGTCAAAAAGTTACGTTTTTCTGACTGAATTGAGCCCTACTGCCAATTCTGAGATGCACTTTGGGTCTAACTCCTCAGGGAAAGCTCGTACTTGAAAATTGAAGGGGTTTTTGTCCTTTTCAGACCCCGAGGAGCATGAATATGTGTTTCTTCTGCAAATCTGAGCTCTGTATCAAAAATTTACTTTTTCTGGCTGAATTGAGCCCTACTGCCAATTCTGAGATGCACTTTGGTCTAACTCCTCAGGCAAAGCTCGTCCTTGAAAATTGAATCTGTTTTTTATGCTTTTCAGACCGTGAGGAGCATGACTATGTGTTTCTTCGGCAAATCTGAGGTCTGTGTCAAAAGTTACGTTTTTCTGACTGAATTGAGCCCTACTGCCAATTCTGAGATGCACTTTGGTCTAACTCCTCAGGGAATGCTCGTATTTGAAAATTGAATATGTTTTGGGGCTTTTCAGGCCGTGAGGAGCATGAATAGTGTGCTTCTTTTCCAAAATCTGAGCTCTGTGTCAAAAATTTACGTTTTCTGGCTGAATTGACCCTACTGCCAATTCTGAGATGCACTTTGGTCTAAACTCCTCAAGGAAAGCTCGTACTTGAAAAATTGAAGGGGTTCTTATGCTTTTTCAGACCGTGAGGAGCATGAATATGTGTTTCTTCTGCAAATCTGAGCTCTGGGTCAAAAAGTTACGTTTTCTGGCTGAATTGAGCCCTACTGCCAATTCTGAGATGCACTTTGGTTCTAACTCCTCAGGGAAAGCTCGTACTTGAAAATTGAATCTATTTTTATGCGTTTCAGACCGTGAGGAGCATGAATATGTGTTTTCTTCTGCAAATCTGAGCACTGGGTCAAAAAGTTACGTTTTCTGGCTGAATTGAGCCCTACTGCCAATTCTGAGATGCACTTTGGTCTAAACTCCTCAGGGAAAGCTCGTACTTGAAAATTGAATCTGTTTTTTGTCCTTTTTCAGACCGTGAAGAGCATGAATATGTGTTTTCTTCTGCAAATCTGAGCTCTGGGTCAAAAGTTACGTTTTTCTGGCTGAATTGAGCCCTACTGCCAATTCTGAGATGCACTTTGGTCTAACTCCTCAGGGAAAGCTCGTACTTGAAAAATTGAAGGGGTTTTTTATGCTTTTCAGACCGTGAGGAGCATGAATATGTGTTTCTTCTGCAAATCTGAGCTCTGGGTCAAAAAGTTACGTTTTCTGGCTGAATTGAGCCCTACTGCCAATTCTGAGATGCACTTTGGTCTAACTCCTCAGGGAAAGCTCGTACTTGAAAAACTGAAGGGGTTTTTGTCCTTTTCAGACCGTGAAGAGCATGAATATGTTTTTTCTTCTGCAAATCTGAGCTCTGGGTCAAAAAGTTACGTTTTTCTGGCTGAATTGAGCCCTACTGCCAATTCTGAGATGCACTTTGGTCTAACTCCTCAGGCAAAGCTCGTCCTTGAAAAATTGAAATCTGTTTTTATGCTTTTTCAGACCGTGAGGAGCATGACTATGTGTTTTCTTCGGCAAATCTGAGGTCTGTGTCAAAAGTTACGTTTTTCTGACTGAATTGAGCCCTACTGCCAATTCTGAGATGCACTTTGGTCTAACTCCTCAGGGAATGCTCGTATTTGAAAATTGAATATGTTTTGGGGCTTTTCAGGCCGTGAGGAGCATGAATATGTGTTTCTTCTGCAAATCTGAGCTCTGGGTCAAAAGTTACGTTTTTCTGGCTGAATTGAGCCCTACTGCCAATTCTGAGATGCACTTTGGTCTAACTCCTCAGGGAAAGCTCGTACTTGAAAATTGAATCTATTTTTTATGCGTTTCAGACCGTGAGGAGCATGAATATGTGTTTCTTCTGCAAATCTGAGCACTGGGTCAAAAGTTACGTTTTCTGGCTGAATTGAGCCCTACTGCCAATTCTGAGATGCACTTTGGTCTAACTCCTCAGGGAAAGCTCGTACTTGAAAATTGAATCTGTTTTTTGTCCTTTTCAGACCGTGAAGAGCATGAATATGTGTTTCTTCTGCAAATCTGAGCTCTGGGTCAAAAAGTTACGTTTTTCTGGCTGAATTGAGCCCTACTGCCAATTCTGAGATGCACTTTTGGTCTAACTCCTCAGGGAAAGCTCGTACTTGAAAATTGAAGGGGTTTTTTATGCTTTTTCAGACCGTGAGGAGCATGAATATGTGTTTCTTCTGCAAATCTGAGCTCTGTGTCAAAAGTTACGTTTTCTGGCTGAATTGAGCCCTACTGCCAATTCTGAGATGCACTTTGGTCTAACTCCTCAGGGAAAGCTCGTACTTGAAAATTGAAGGGGTTTTTGTCCTTTTCAGACCGCGAGGAGCATGAATATGTGTTTCTTCTGCAAAATCTGAGCTCTGTATCAAAATTTACTTTTTTCTGGCTGAATTGAGCCCTACTGCCAATTTCTGAGATGCACTTTGGTCTAACTCCTCAGGGAATGCTCGTATTTGAAAAATTGAATATGTTTTGGGGCTTTTTCAGGCCGTGAGGAGCATGAATATGTGCTTCTTTTTCCAAATCTGAGCTCTGTGTCAAAATTTTACGTTTTCTGGCTGAATTGACCCTACTGCCAATTCTGAGATGCACTTTGGTCTAACTCCTCAGGGAAAGCTCGTACTTGAAAATTGAAGGGGTTCTTATGCTTTTCAGACCGTGAGGAGCATGAATATGTGTTTTCTTCTGCAAATCTGAGCTCTGGGTCCAAAAGTTACGTTTTCTGGCTGAATTGAGCCCTACTGCCAATTCTGAGATGCACTTTGGTCTAACTCCTCAGGGAAAGCTCGTACTTGAAAATTGAATCTATTTTTATTTGTTTTCAGACCGTGAGGAGCATGAATATGTGTTTTCTTCTGCAAATCTGAGCATTGGGTCAAAAGTTACGTTTTCTGGCTGAATTGAGCCCTACTGCCAATTCCTGAGATGCACTTTGGTCTAACTCCTCAGGGAAAGCTCGTACTTGAAAAATTGAATCTGTTTTTTGTCCTTTTCAGACCGTGAAAGAGCATGAAATATGTGTTTCTTCTGCAAATCTGAGCTCTGGGTCAAAAGTTACGTTTTCTGGCTGAATTGAGCCCTACTGCCAATTCTGAGATGCACTTTGGTCTAACTCCTCAGGGAAAGCTCGTACTTGAAAATTGAAGGGGTTTTTTATGCTTTTCAGACCGTGAGGAGCATGAATATGTGTTTCTTCTGCAAATCTGAGCTCTGTGTCAAAAGTTACGTTTTCTGGCTGAATTGAGCCCTACTGCCAATTCTGAGATGCACTTTGGTCTAACTCCTCAGGGAAAGCTCGTACTTGAAAAATTGAAGGGGTTTTTTGTCCTTTTCAGACCGCGCGAGGAGCATGAATATGTGTTTCTTTCTGCAAATCTGAGCTCTGTATCAAAAATTTACTTTTTTCTGGCTGAATTGAGCCCTACTACCAATTCTGAGATGCACTTTGGTCTAACTCCTCAGGGAATGCTCGTATTTTGAAAATTGAATATGTTTTGGGGCTTTTCAGGCCGTGAGGAGCATGAATATGTGCTTCTTTTCCAAATCTGAGCTCTGTGTCAAAATTTAAGTTTTCTGGCTGAATTGACCCTACTGCCAATTCTGAGATGCACTTTGGTCTAACTCCTCAGGGAAAGCTCGTACTTGAAAATTGAAGGGGTTTTTATGCTTTTCAGACCGTGAGGAGCATGAATATGTGTTTCTTCTGCAAATCTGAGCTCTGGGTCAAAAGTTACGTTTTCTGGCTGAATTGAGCCCTACTGCCAATTCTGAGATGCACTTTGGTCTAACTCCTCAGGGAAAGCTCGTACTTGAAAATTGAATCTATTTTTATGCGTTTCAGACCGTGAGGAGCATGAATATGTGTTTCTTCTGCAAATCTGAGCACTGGGTCAAAAGTTACGTTTTCGGCTGAATTGAGCCCTACTGCCAACTCTCAGATGCACTTTGGTCTAACTACTCAGGGAAAGCTCGTACTTGAAAATTGAAGGGGTTTTTGTCCTTTTCAGACCGCGAGGAGCATGAATATGTGTTTCTTCTGCAAATCTGAGCTCTGGGTCAAAAGTTACGTTTTCTGGCTGAATTGAGCCCTACTGCCAATTCTGATATGCACTTTAGTCTAACTCCTCAGGGAAAGCTCGTACTTGAAAATTGAATCTGTTTTTGTGCTTTTCAGACCGTGAGGAGCATGAATATGTGTTTCTTCTGCAAATCTGAGCTCTGGGTCAAAAGTTACGTTTTCTGGCTGAATTGAGCCCTACTGCCAATTCTGAGATGCACTTTGGTCTAACTCCTCAGGGAAAGCTCGTACTTGAAAATTGAAGGGGTTTTTTGTCCTTTTCAGACCGTGAGGAGCATGAATATGTGTTTCTTCTGCAAATCTGAGCTCTGGGTCAAAAGTTACGTTTTCTGGCTGAATTGAGCCCTACTGCCAATTCTGAGATGCACTTTGGTCTAACTCCTCAGGGAAAGCTCGTACTTGAAAACTGAAGGGGTTTTTGTCCTTTTCAGACCGTGAAGAGCATGAATATGTGTTTCTTCTGCAAATCTGAGCTCTGGGTCAAAAGTTACGTTTTCTGGCTGAATTGAGCCCTACTGCCAATTCTGAGATGCACTTTGGTCTAACTCCTCAGGCAAAGCTCGTCCTTGAAAATTGAATCTGTTTTTATGCTTTTCAGACCGTGAGGAGCATGACTATGTGTTTCTTCGGCAAATCTGAGGTCTGTGTCAAAAGTTACGTTTTCTGACTGAATTGAGCCCTACTGCCAATTCTGAGATGCACTTTGGTCTAACTCCTCAGGGAATGCTCGTATTTGAAAATTGAATATGTTTTGGGGCTTTTCAGACCGTGAGGAGCATGAATATGTGTTTCTTCTGCAAATCTGAGCACTGGGTCAAAAGTTACGTTTTCTGGCTGAATTGAGCCCTACTGCCAATTCTGAGATGCACTTTGGTCTAACTCCTCAGGGAAAGCTCGTACTTGAAAATTGAAGGGGTTTTTATGCTTTTCAGACCGTGAGGAGCATGAATATGTGTTTCTTCTGCAAATCTGAGCTCTGGGTCAAAAGTTACGTTTTCTGACTGAATTGAGCCCTACTGCCAATTCTGAGATGCACTTTGGTCTAACTCCTCAGGGAATGCTCGTATTTGAAAATTGAATATGTTTTGGGGCTTTTCAGGCCGTGAGGAGCATGAATATGTGCTTCTTTTCCAAATCTGAGCTCTGTATCAAAATTTACTTTTTCTGGCTGAATTGAGCCCTACTACCAATTCTGAGATGCACTTTGGTCTAACTCCTTAGGGAAAGCTCGTACTTGAAAATTGAATCTGTTTTTATGCTTTTCAGACCGTGAGGAGCATGAATATGTGTTTCTTCTGCAAATCTGAGCACTGGGTCAAAAGTTACGTTTTCTGGCTTGAATTGAGCCCTACTGCCAATTCTGAGATGCACTTTGGTCTAACTCCTCAGGGAAAGCTCGTACTTGAAAATTGAAGGGGTTTTTTGTCCTTTTCAGACCGTGAGGAGCATGAATATGTGTTTCTTCTGCAAATCTGAGCTCTGGGTCAAAAGTTACGTTTTCTGGCTGAATTGAGCCCTACTGCCAATTCTGAGATGCACTTTGGTCTAACTCCTCAGGCAAAGCTCGTCCTTGAAAATTGAATCTGTTTTTATGCTTTTCAGACCGTGAGGAGCATGACTATGTGTTTCTTCGCCAAATCTGAGGTCTGTGTCAAAAGTTACGTTTTCTGACTGAATTGAGCCCTACTGCCAATTCTGAGATGCACTTTGGTCTAACTCCTCAGGGAATGCTCGTATTTGAAAATTGAATATGTTTTGGGGCTTTTCAGGCCGTGAGGAGCATGAATATGTGCTTCTTTTCCAAATCTGAGCTCTGTGTCAAAATTTACGTTTTCTGGCTGAATTGACCCTACTGCCAATTCTGAGATGCACTTTGGTCTAACTCCTCAGGGAAAGCTCGTACTTGAAAATTGAAGGGGTTCTTATGCTTTTCAGACCGTGAGGAGCATGAATATGTGTTTCTTCTGCAAATCTGAGCTCTGGGTCAAAAGTTACGTTTTCTGGCTGAATTGAGCCCTACTGCCAATTCTGAGATGCACTTTGGTCTAACTCCTCAGGGAAAGCTCGTACTTGAAAATTGAAGGGGTTTTTATGCTTTTCAGACCGTGAGGAGCATGAATATGTGTTTCTTCTGCAAATCTGAGCTCTGGGTCAAAAGTTACGTTTTCTGGCTGAATTGAGCCCTACTGCCAATTCGGAGATGCACTTTGGTCTAACTCCTCAGCGAAAGCTCGTACTTGAAAATTGAAGGGGTTTTTATGCTTTTCAGACCGTGAGGAGCATGAATATGTGTTTCTTCTGCAAATCTGAGCTCTGTGTCAAAAGTTACGTTTTCTGGCTGAATTGAGCCCTACTACCAATTCTGAGATGCACTTTGGTCTAACTCCTTAGGGAAAGCTCGTACTTGAAAATTGAATCTGTTTTTATGCTTTTCAGACCGTGAGGAGCATGAATATGTGTTTCTTCTGCAAATCTGAGCACTGGGTCAAAAGTTACGTTTTCTGGCTGAATTGAGCCCTACTGCCAATTCTGAGATGCACTTTGGTCTAACTCCTCAGGGAAAGCTCGTACTTGAAAATTGAAGGGGTTTTTGTCCTTTTCAGACCGTGAGGAGCATGAATATGTGTTTCTTCTGCAAATCTGAGCTCTGGGTCAAAAGTTACGTTTTCTGGCTGAATTGAGCCCTACTGCCAATTCTGAGATGCACTTTGGTCTAACTCCTCAGGCAAAGCTCGTCCTTGAAAATTGAATCTGTTTTTATGCTTTTCAGACCGTGAGGAGCATGACTATGTGTTTCTTCGGCAAATCTGAGGTCTGTGTCAAAAGTTACGTTTTCTGACTGAATTGAGCCCTACTGCCAATTCTGAGATGCACTTTGGTCTAACTCCTCAGGGAATGCTCGTATTTGAAAATTGAATATGTTTTGGGGCTTTTCAGGCCGTGAGGAGCATGAATATGTGCTTCTTTTCCAAATCTGAGCTCTGTGTCAAAATTTACGTTTTCTGGCTGAATTGACCCTACTGCCAATTCTGAGATGCACTTTGGTCTAACTCCTCAAGGAAAGCTCGTACTTGAAAATTGAAGGGGTTCTTATGCTTTTCAGACCGTGAGGAGCATGAATATGTGTTTCTTCTGCAAATCTGAGCTCTGGGTCAAAAGTTACGTTTTCTGGCTGAATTGAGCCCTACTGCCAATTCTGAGATGCACTTTGGTCTAACTCCTCAGGGAAAGCTCGTACTTGAAAATTGAATCTATTTTTATGCGTTTCAGACCGTGAGGAGCATGAATATGTGTTTCTTCTGCAAATCTGAGCACTGGGTCAAAAGTTACGTTTTCTGGCTGAATTGAGCCCTACTGCCAATTCTGAGATGCACTTTGGTCTAACTCCTCAGGGAAAGCTCGTACTTGAAAATTGAATCTGTTTTTGTCCTTTTCAGACCGTGAAGAGCATGAATATGTGTTTCTTCTGCAAATCTGAGCTCTGGGTCAAAAGTTACGTTTTCTGGCTGAATTGAGCCCTACTGCCAATTCTGAGATGCACTTTGGTCTAACTCCTCAGGGAAAGCTCGTACTTGAAAATTGAAGGGGTTTTTATGCTTTTCAGACCGTGAGGAGCATGAATATGTGTTTCTTCTGCAAATCTGAGCTCTGGGTCAAAAGTTACGTTTTCTGGCTGAATTGAGCCCTACTGCCAATTCTGAGATGCACTTTGGTCTAACTCCTCAGGGAAAGCTCGTACTTGAAAACTGAAGGGGTTTTTGTCCTTTTCAGACCGTGAAGAGCATGAATATGTTTTTCTTCTGCAAATCTGAGCTCTGGGTCAAAAGTTACGTTTTCTGGCTGAATTGAGCCCTACTGCCAATTCTGAGATGCACTTTGGTCTAACTCCTCAGGCAAAGCTCGTCCTTGAAAATTGAATCTGTTTTTATGCTTTTCAGACCGTGAGGAGCATGACTATGTGTTTCTTCGGCAAATCTGAGGTCTGTGTCAAAAGTTACGTTTTCTGACTGAATTGAGCCCTACTGCCAATTCTGAGATGCACTTTGGTCTAACTCCTCAGGGAATG
Source organism: Pituophis catenifer annectens (assembly GCF_029215685.1). Classification (NCBI taxonomy): domain Eukaryota; kingdom Metazoa; phylum Chordata; class Lepidosauria; order Squamata; family Colubridae; genus Pituophis; species Pituophis catenifer. Next base: position 11,801 of record NW_027257314.1, read on the forward strand.
CTCGTATTTGAAAATTGAATATGTTTTGGGGCTTTTCAGGCCGTGAGGAGCATGAATATGTGTTTCTTCTGCAAATCTGAGCTCTGGGTCAAAAGTTACGTTTTCTGGCTGAATTGAGCCCTACTGCCAATTCTGAGATGCACTTTGGTCTAACTCCTCAGGGAAAGCTCGTACTTGAAAATTGAATCTATTTTTATGCGTTTCAGACCGTGAGGAGCATGAATATGTGTTTCTTCTGCAAATCTGAGCACTGGGTCAAAAGTTACGTTTTCTGGCTGAATTGAGCCCTACTGCCAATTCTGAGATGCACTTTGGTCTAACTCCTCAGGGAAAGCTCGTACTTGAAAATTGAATCTGTTTTTGTCCTTTTCAGACCGTGAAGAGCATGAATATGTGTTTCTTCTGCAAATCTGAGCTCTGGGTCAAAAGTTACGTTTTCTGGCTGAATTGAGCCCTACTGCCAATTCTGAGATGCACTTTGGTCTAACTCCTCAGGGAAAGCTCGTACTTGAAAATTGAAGGGGTTTTTATGCTTTTCAGACCGTGAGGAGCATGAATATGTGTTTCTTCTGCAAATCTGAGCTCTGTGTCAAAAGTTACGTTTTCTGGCTGAATTGAGCCCTACTGCCAATTCTGAGATGCACTTTGGTCTAACTCCTCAGGGAAAGCTCGTACTTGAAAATTGAAGGGGTTTTTGTCCTTTTCAGACCGCGAGGAGCATGAATATGTGTTTCTTCTGCAAATCTGAGCTCTGTATCAAAATTTACTTTTTCTGGCTGAATTGAGCCCTACTGCCAATTCTGAGATGCACTTTGGTCTAACTCCTCAGGGAATGCTCGTATTTGAAAATTGAATATGTTTTGGGGCTTTTCAGGCCGTGAGGAGCATGAATATGTGCTTCTTTTCCAAATCTGAGCTCTGTGTCAAAATTTACGTTTTCTGGCTGAATTGACCCTACTGCCAATTCTGAGATGCACTTTGGTCTAACTCCTCAGGGAAAGCTCGTACTTGAAAATTGAAGGGGTTCTTATGCTTTTCAGACCGTGAGGAGCATGAATATGTGTTTCTTCTGCAAATCTGAGCTCTGGGTCAAAAGTTACGTTTTCTGGCTGAATTGAGCCCTACTGCCAATTCTGAGATGCACTTTGGTCTAACTCCTCAGGGAAAGCTCGTACTTGAAAATTGAATCTATTTTTATGCGTTTCAGACCGTGAGGAGCATGAATATGTGTTTCTTCTGCAAATCTGAGCACTGGGTCAAAAGTTACGTTTTCTGGCTGAATTGAGCCCTACTGCCAATTCTGAGATGCACTTTGGTCTAACTCCTCAGGGAAAGCTCGTACTTGAAAATTGAATCTGTTTTTGTCCTTTTCAGACCGTGAAGAGCATGAATATGTGTTTCTTCTGCAAATCTGAGCTCTGGGTCAAAAGTTACGTTTTCTGGCTGAATTGAGCCCTACTGCCAATTCTGAGATGCACTTTGGTCTAACTCCTCAGGGAAAGCTCGTACTTGAAAATTGAAGGGGTTTTTATGCTTTTCAGACCGTGAGGAGCATGAATATGTGTTTCTTCTGCAAATCTGAGCTCTGTGTCAAAAGTTACGTTTTCTGGCTGAATTGAGCCCTACTGCCAATTCTGAGATGCACTTTGGTCTAACTCCTCAGGGAAAGCTCGTACTTGAAAATTGAAGGGGTTTTTGTCCTTTTCAGACCGCGAGGAGCATGAATATGTGTTTCTTCTGCAAATCTGAGCTCTGTATCAAAATTTACTTTTTCTGGCTGAATTGAGCCCTACTACCAATTCTGAGATGCACTTTGGTCTAACTCCTCAGGGAATGCTCGTATTTGAAAATTGAATATGTTTTGGGGCTTTTCAGGCCGTGAGGAGCATGAATATGTGCTTCTTTTCCAAATCTGAGCTCTGTGTCAAAATTTAAGTTTTCTGGCTGAATTGACCCTACTGCCAATTCTGAGATGCACTTTGGTCTAACTCCTCAGGGAAAGCTCGTACTTGAAAATTGAAGGGGTTTTTATGCTTTTCAGACCGTGAGGAGCATGAATATGTGTTTCTTCTGCAAATCTGAGCTCTGGGTCAAAAGTTACGTTTTCTGGCTGAATTGAGCCCTCCTGCCAATTCTGAGATGCACTTTGGTCTAACTCCTCAGGGAAAGCTCGTACTTGAAAATTGAATCTATTTTTATGCGTTTCAGACCGTGAGGAGCATGAATATGTGTTTCTTCTGCAAATCTGAGCACTGGGTCAAAAGTTACGTTTTCGGCTGAATTGAGCCCTACTGCCAACTCTCAGATGCACTTTGGTCTAACTACTCAGGGAAAGCTCGTACTTGAAAATTGAAGGGGTTTTTGTCCTTTTCAGACCGCGAGGAGCATGAATATGTGTTTCTTCTGCAAATCTGAGCTCTGGGTCAAAAGTTACGTTTTCTGGCTGAATTGAGCCCTACTGCCAATTCTGATATGCACTTTAGTCTAACTCCTCAGGGAAAGCTCGTACTTGAAAATTGAATCTGTTTTTGTGCTTTTCAGACCGTGAGGAGCATGAATATGTGTTTCTTCTGCAAATCTGAGCTCTGGGTCAAAAGTTACGTTTTCTGGCTGAATTGAGCCCTACTGCCAATTCTGAGATGCACTTTGGTCTAACTCCTCAGGGAAAGCTCGTACTTGAAAATTGAAGGGGTTTTTGTCCTTTTCAGACCGTGAGGAGCATGAATATGTGTTTCTTCTGCAAATCTGAGCTCTGGGTCAAAAGTTACGTTTTCTGGCTGAATTGAGCCCTACTGCCAATTCTGAGATGCACTTTGGTCTAACTCCTCAGGGAAAGCTCGTACTTGAAAACTGAAGGGGTTTTTGTCCTTTTCAGACCGTGAGGAGCATGACTATGTGTTTCTTCTGCAAATCTGAGCTCTGGGTCAAAAGTTACGTTTTCTGGCTGAATTGAGCCCTACTGCCAATTCTGAGATGCACTTTGGTCTAACTCCTCAGGGAAAGCTCGTACTTGAAAATTGAAGGGGTTTTTGTCCTTTTCAGACCGTGAAGAGCATGAATATGTGTTTCTTCTGCAAATCTGAGCTCTGGGTCAAAAGTTACGTTTTCTGGCTGAATTGAGCCCTACTGCCAATTCTGAGATGCACTTTGGTCTAACTCCTCAGGGAATGCTCGTATTTGAAAATTGAATATGTTTTGGGGCTTTTCAGACCGTGAGGAGCATGAATATGTGTTTCTTCTGCAAATCTGAGCTCTGGGTCAAAAGTTACGTTTTCTGGCTGAATTGAGCCCTACTGCCAATTCTGAGATGCACTTTGGTCTAACTCCTCAGGCAAAGCTCGTCCTTGAAAATTGAATCTGTTTTTATGCTTTTCAGACCGTGAGGAGCATGACTATGTGTTTCTTCGGCAAATCTGAGGTCTGTGTCAAAAGTTACGTTTTCTGACTGAATTGAGCCCTACTGCCAATTCTGAGATGCACTTTGGTCTAACTCCTCAGGGAATGCTCGTATTTGAAAATTGAATATGTTTTGGGGCTTTTCAGACCGTGAGGAGCATGAATATGTGTTTCTTCTGCAAATCTGAGCTCTGGGTCAAAAGTTACGTTTTCTGGCTGAATTGAGCCCTACTGCCAATTCTGAGATGCACTTTGGTCTAACTCCTCAGGGAAAGCTCGTACTTGAAAATTGAATCTATTTTTATGCGTTTCAGACCGTGAGGAGCATGAATATGTGTTTCTTCTGCAAATCTGAGCACTGGGTCAAAAGTTACGTTTTCTGGCTGAATTGAGCCCTACTGCCAATTCTGAGATGCACTTTGGTCTAACTCCTCAGGGAAAGCTCGTACTTGAAAATTGAATCTGTTTTTGTCCTTTTCAGACCGTGAAGAGCATGAATATGTGTTTCTTCTGCAAATCTGAGCTCTGGGTCAAAAGTTACGTTTTCTGGCTGAATTGAGCCCTACTGCCAATTCTGAGATGCACTTTGGTCTAACTCCTCAGGGAAAGCTCGTACTTGAAAATTGAAGGGGTTTTTATGCTTTTCAGACCGTGAGGAGCATGAATATGTGTTTCTTCTGCAAATCTGAGCTCTGTGTCAAAAGTTACGTTTTCTGGCTGAATTGAGCCCTACTGCCAATTCTGAGATGCACTTTGGTCTAACTCCTCAGGGAAAGCTCGTACTTGAAAATTGAAGGGGTTTTTGTCCTTTTCAGACCGCGAGGAGCATGAATATGTGTTTCTTCTGCAAATCTGAGCTCTGTATCAAAATTTACTTTTTCTGGCTGAATTGAGCCCTACTGCCAATTCTGAGATGCACTTTGGTCTAACTCCTCAGGGAATGCTCGTATTTGAAAATTGAATATGTTTTGGGGCTTTTCAGGCCGTGAGGAGCATGAATATGTGCTTCTTTTCCAAATCTGAGCTCTGTGTCAAAATTTACGTTTTCTGGCTGAATTGACCCTACTGCCAATTCTGAGATGCACTTTGGTCTAACTCCTCAGGGAAAGCTCGTACTTGAAAATTGAAGGGGTTCTTATGCTTTTCAGACCGTGAGGAGCATGAATATGTGTTTCTTCTGCAAATCTGAGCTCTGGGTCAAAAGTTACGTTTTCTGGCTGAATTGAGCCCTACTGCCAATTCTGAGATGCACTTTGGTCTAACTCCTCAGGGAAAGCTCGTACTTGAAAATTGAAGGGGTTTTTGTCCTTTTCAGACCGCGAGGAGCATGAATATGTGTTTCTTCTGCAAATCTGAGCTCTGTATCAAAATTTACTTTTTCTGGCTGAATTGAGCCCTACTGCCAATTCTGAGATGCACTTTGGTCTAACTCCTCAGGGAAAGCTCGTACTTGAAAATTGAATCTGTTTTTGTCCTTTTCAGACCGTGAAGAGCATGAATATGTGTTTCTTCTGCAAATCTGAGCTCTGGGTCAAAAGTTACGTTTTCTGGCTGAATTGAGCCCTACTGCCAATTCTGAGATGCACTTTGGTCTAACTCCTCAGGGAAAGCTCGTACTTGAAAATTGAAGGGGTTTTTATGCTTTTCAGACCGTGAGGAGCATGAATATGTGTTTCTTCTGCAAATCTGAGCTCTGTGTCAAAAGTTACGTTTTCTGGCTGAATTGAGCCCTACTGCCAATTCTGAGATGCACTTTGGTCTAACTCCTCAGGGAAAGCTCGTACTTGAAAATTGAAGGGGTTTTTTGTCCTTTTCAGACCGCGAGGAGCATGAATATGTGTTTCTTCTGCAAATCTGAGCTCTGTATCAAAATTTACTTTTTCTGGCTGAATTGAGCCCTACTGCCAATTCTGAGATGCACTTTGGTCTAACTCCTCAGGGAATGCTCGTATTTGAAAATTGAATATGTTTTGGGGCTTTTCAGGCCGTGAGGAGCATGAATATGTGCTTCTTTTCCAAATCTGAGCTCTGTGTCAAAATTTACGTTTTCTGGCTGAATTGACCCTACTGCCAATTCTGAGATGCACTTTGGTCTAACTCCTCAGGGAAAGCTCGTACTTGAAAATTGAAGGGGTTCTTATGCTTTTCAGACCGTGAGGAGCATGAATATGTGTTTCTTCTGCAAATCTGAGCTCTGGGTCAAAAGTTACGTTTTCTGGCTGAATTGAGCCCTACTGCCAATTCTGAGATGCACTTTGGTCTAACTCCTCAGGGAAAGCTCGTACTTGAAAATTGAATCTATTTTTATGCGTTTCAGACCGTGAGGAGCATGAATATGTGTTTCTTCTGCAAATCTGAGCACTGGGTCAAAAGTTACGTTTTCTGGCTGAATTGAGCCCTACTGCCAATTCTGAGATGCACTTTGGTCTAACTCCTCAGGGAAAGCTCGTACTTGAAAATTGAATCTGTTTTTGTCCTTTTCAGACCGTGAAGAGCATGAATATGTGTTTCTTCTGCAAATCTGAGCTCTGGGTCAAAAGTTACGTTTTCTGGCTGAATTGAGCCCTACTGCCAATTCTGAGATGCACTTTGGTCTAACTCCTCAGGAAAGCTCGTACTTGAAAATTGAAGGGGTTTTTATGCTTTTCAGACCGTGAGGAGCATGAATATGTGTTTCTTCTGCAAATCTGAGCTCCGTGTCAAAAGTTACGTTTTCTGGCTGAATTGAGCCCTACTGCCAATTCTGAGATGCACTTTGGTCTAACTCCTCAGGGAAAGCTCGTACTTGAAAATTGAAGGGGTTTTTGTCCTTTTCAGACCGCGAGGAGCATGAATATGTGTTTCTTCTGCAAATCTGAGCTCTGTATCAAAATTTACTTTTTCTGGCTGAATTGAGCCCTACTACCAATTCTGAGATGCACTTTGGTCTAACTCCTCAGGGAATGCTCGTATTTGAAAATTGAATATGTTTTGGGGCTTTTCAGGCCGTGAGGAGCATGAATATGTGCTTCTTTTCCAAATCTGAGCTCTGTGTCAAAATTTAAGTTTTCTGGCTGAATTGACCCTACTGCCAATTCTGAGATGCACTTTGGTCTAACTCCTCAGGGAAAGCTCGTACTTGAAAATTGAAGGGGTTTTTATGCTTTTCAGACCGTGAGGAGCATGAATATGTGTTTCTTCTGCAAATCTGAGCTCTGGGTCAAAAGTTACGTTTTCTGGCTGAATTGAGCCCTACTGCCAATTCTGAGATGCACTTTGGTCTAACTCCTCAGGGAAAGCTCGTACTTGAAAATTGAATCTATTTTTATGCGTTTCAGACCGTGAGGAGCATGAATATGTGTTTCTTCTGCAAATCTGAGCACTGGGTCAAAAGTTACGTTTTCGGCTGAATTGAGCCCTACTGCCAACTCTCAGATGCACTTTGGTCTAACTACTCAGGGAAAGCTCGTACTTGAAAATTGAAGGGGTTTTTGTCCTTTTCAGACCGCGAGGAGCATGAATATGTGTTTCTTCTGCAAACCTGAGCTCTGGGTCAAAAGTTACGTTTTCTGGCTGAATTGAGCCCTACTGCCAATTCTGATATGCACTTTAGTCTAACTCCTCAGGGAAAGCTCGTACTTGAAAATTGAATCTGTTTTTGTGCTTTTCAGACCGTGAGGAGCATGAATATGTGTTTCTTCTGCAAATCTGAGCTCTGGGTCAAAAGTTACGTTTTCTGGCTGAATTGAGCCCTACTGCCAATTCTGAGATGCACTTTGGTCTAACTCCTCAGGGAAAGCTCGTACTTGAAAATTGAAGGGGTTTTTGTCCTTTTCAGACCGTGAGGAGCATGAATATGTGTTTCTTCTGCAAATCTGAGCTCTGGGTCAAAAGTTACGTTTTCTGGCTGAATTGAGCCCTACTGCCAATTCTGAGATGCACTTTGGTCTAACTCCTCAGGGAAAGCTCGTACTTGAAAATTGAAGGGGTTTTTGTCCTTTTCAGACCGTGAAGAGCATGAATATGTGTTTCTTCTGCAAATCTGAGCTCTGGGTCAAAAGTTACGTTTTCTGGCTGAATTGAGCCCTACTGCCAATTCTGAGATGCACTTTGGTCTAACTCCTCAGGCAAAGCTCGTCCTTGAAAATTGAATCTGTTTTTATGCTTTTCAGACCGTGAGGAGCATGACTATGTGTTTCTTCGGCAAATCTGAGGTCTGTGTCAAAAGTTACGTTTTCTGACTGAATTGAGCCCTACTGCCAATTCTGAGATGCACTTTGGTCTAACTCCTCAGGGAAAGCTCGTACTTGAAAATTGAATCTGTTTTTATGCGTTTCAGACCGTGAGGAGCATGAATATGTGTTTCTTCTGCAAATCTGAGCACTGGGTCAAAAGTTACGTTTTCTGGCTGAATTGAGCCCTACTGCCAATTCTGAGATGCACTTTGGTCTAACTCCTCAGGGAAAGCTCGTACTTGAAAATTGAATCTGTTTTTGTCCTTTTCAGACCGTGAAGAGCATGAATATGTGTTTCTTCTGCAAATCTGAGCTCTGGGTCAAAAGTTACGTTTTCTGGCTGAATTGAGCCCTACTGCCAATTCTGAGATGCACTTTGGTCTAACTCCTCAGGGAAAGCTCGTACTTGAAAATTGAAGGGGTTTTTATGCTTTTCAGACCGTGAGGAGCATGAATATGTGTTTCTTCTGCAAATCTGAGCTCTGGGTCAACAGTTACGTTTTCTGGCTGAATTGAGCCCTACTACCAATTCTGAGATGCACTTTGGTCTAACTCCTCAGGGAAAGCTCGTACTTGAAAATTGAAGGGGTTTTTTGTCCTTTTCAGACCGCGAGGAGCATGAATATGTGTTTCTTCTGCAAATCTGAGCTCTGTATCAAAATTTACTTTTTCTGGCTGAATTGAGCCCTACTACCAATTCTGAGATGCACTTTGGTCTAACTCCTCAGGGAAAGCTCGTACTTGAAAATTGAATCAGTTTTTATGCTTTTCAGACCGTGAGGTGCATGAATATGTGTTTCTTCTGCAAATCTGAGCACTGGGTCAAAAGTTACGTTTTCTGGCTGAATTGAGCCCTACTGCCAATTCTGAGATGCACTTTGGTCTAACTCCTCAGGGAAAGCTCGTACTTGAAAATTGAAGGGGTTTTTGTCCTTTTCAGACCGTGAGGAGCATGAATATGTGTTTCTTCTGCAAATCTGAGCTCTGGGTCAAAAGTTACGTTTTCTGGCTGAATTGAGCCCTACTGCCAATTCTGAGATGCACTTTGGTCTAACTCCTCAGGGAAAGCTCGTACTTGAAAATTGAAGGGGTTTTTGTCCTTTTCAGACCGTGAGGAGCATGAATATGTGTTTCTTCTGCAAATCTGAGCTCTGGGTCAAAAGGTACGTTTTCTGGCTGAATTGAGCCCTACTGCCAATTCTGAGATGCACTTTGGTCTAACTCCTCAGGGAAAGCTCGTACTTGAAAATTGAATCTATTTTTATGCGTTTCAGACCGTGAGGAGCATGAATATGTGTTTCTTCTGCAAATCTGAGTACTGGGTCAAAAGTTACGTTTTCGGCTGAATTGAGCCCTACTGCCAATTCTCAGATGCACTTTGGTCTAACTACTCAGGGAAAGCTCGTACTTGAAAATTGAAGGGGTTTTTATGCTTTTCAGACCGTGAGGAGCATGAATATGTGTTTCTTCTGCAAATCTGAGCTCTGTGTCAAAAGTTACGTTTTCTGGCTGAATTGAGCCCTACTGCCAATTCTGAGATGCACTTTGGTCTAACTCCTCAGGGAAAGCTCGTACTTGAAAATTGAAGGGGTTTTTGTCCTTTTCAGACCGCGAGGAGCATGAATATGTGTTTCTTCTGCAAATCTGAGCTCTGTATCAAAATTTACTTTTTCTGGCTGAATTGAGCCCTACTACCAATTCTGAGATGCACTTTGGTCTAACTCCTTAGGGAAAGCTCGTACTTGAAAATTGAATCTGTTTTTATGCTTTTCAGACCGTGAGGAGCATGAATATGTGTTTCTTCTGCAAATCTGAGCACTGGGTCAAAACTTACGTTTTCTGACTGAATTGAGCCCTACTGCCAATTCTGAGATGCACTTTGGTCTAACTCCTCAGGGAATGCTCGTATTTGAAAATTGAATATGTTTTGGGGCTTTTCAGGCCGTGAGGAGCATGAATATGTGCTTCTTTTCCAAATCTGAGCTCTGTATCAAAATTTACTTTTTCTGGCTGAATTGAGCCCTACTACCAATTCTGAGATGCACTTTGGTCTAACTCCTTAGGGAAAGCTCGTACTTGAAAATTGAATCTGTTTTTATGCTTTTCAGACCGTGAGGAGCATGAATATGTGTTTCTTCTGCAAATCTGAGCACTGGGTCAAAAGTTACGTTTTCTGGCTTGAATTGAGCCCTACTGCCAATTCTGAGATGCACTTTGGTCTAACTCCTCAGGGAAAGCTCGTACTTGAAAATTGAAGGGGTTTTTGTCCTTTTCAGACCGTGAGGAGCATGAATATGTGTTTCTTCTGCAAATCTGAGCTCTGGGTCAAAAGTTACGTTTTCTGGCTGAATTGAGCCCTACTGCCAATTCTGAGATGCACTTTGGTCTAACTCCTCAGGCAAAGCTCGTCCTTGAAAATTGAATCTGTTTTTATGCTTTTCAGACCGTGAGGAGCATGACTATGTGTTTCTTCGGCAAATCTGAGGTCTGTGTCAAAAGTTACGTTTTCTGACTGAATTGAGCCCTACTGCCAATTCTGAGATGCACTTTGGTCTAACTCCTCAGGGAATGCTCGTATTTGAAAATTGAATATGTTTTGGGGCTTTTCAGGCCGTGAGGAGCATGAATATGTGCTTCTTTTCCAAATCTGAGCTCTGTGTCAAAATTTACGTTTTCTGGCTGAATTGACCCTACTGCCAATTCTGAGATGCACTTTGGTCTAACTCCTCAGGGAAAGCTCGTACTTGAAAATTGAAGGGGTTCTTATGCTTTTCAGACCGTGAGGAGCATGAATATGTGTTTCTTCTGCAAATCTGAGCTCTGGGTCAAAAGTTACGTTTTCTGGCTGAATTGAGCCCTACTGCCAATTCTGAGATGCACTTTGGTCTAACTCCTCAGGGAAAGCTCGTACTTGAAAATTGAAGGGGTTTTTATGCTTTTCAGACCGTGAGGAGCATGAATATGTGTTTCTTCTGCAAATCTGAGCTCTGGGTCAAAAGTTACGTTTTCTGGCTGAATTGAGCCCTACTGCCAATTCGGAGATGCACTTTGGTCTAACTCCTCAGCGAAAGCTCGTACTTGAAAATTGAAGGGGTTTTTATGCTTTTCAGACCGTGAGGAGCATGAATATGTGTTTCTTCTGCAAATCTGAGCTCTGTGTCAAAAGTTACGTTTTCTGGCTGAATTGAGCCCTACTACCAATTCTGAGATGCACTTTGGTCTAACTCCTTAGGGAAAGCTCGTACTTGAAAATTGAATCTGTTTTTATGCTTTTCAGACCGTGAGGAGCATGAATATGTGTTTCTTCTGCAAATCTGAGCACTGGGTCAAAAGTTACGTTTTCTGGCTGAATTGAGCCCTACTGCCAATTCTGAGATGCACTTTGGTCTAACTCCTCAGGGAAAGCTCGTACTTGAAAATTGAAGGGGTTTTTGTCCTTTTCAGACCGTGAGGAGCATGAATATGTGTTTCTTCTGCAAATCTGAGCTCTGGGTCAAAAGTTACGTTTTCTGGCTGAATTGAGCCCTACTGCCAATTCTGAGATGCACTTTGGTCTAACTCCTCAGGCAAAGCTCGTCCTTGAAAATTGAATCTGTTTTTATGCTTTTCAGACCGTGAGGAGCATGACTATGTGTTTCTTCGGCAAATCTGAGGTCTGTGTCAAAAGTTACGTTTTCTGACTGAATTGAGCCCTACTGCCAATTCTGAGATGCACTTTGGTCTAACTCCTCAGGGAATGCTCGTATTTGAAAATTGAATATGTTTTGGGGGCTTTTCAGGCCGTGAGGAGCATGAATATGTGCTTCTTTTCCAAATCTGAGCTCTGTGTCAAAATTTACGTTTTCTGGCTGAATTGACCCTACTGCCAATTCTGAGATGCACTTTGGTCTAACTCCTCAGGGAAAGCTCGTACTTGAAAATTGAAGGGGTTCTTATGCTTTTCAGACCGTGAGGAGCATGAATATGTGTTTCTTCTGCAAATCTGAGCTCTGGGTCAAAAGTTACGTTTTCTGGCTGAATTGAGCCCTACTGCCAATTCTGAGATGCACTTTGGTCTAACTCCTCAGGGAAAGCTCGTACTTGAAAATTGAATCTATTTTTATGCGTTTCAGACCGTGAGGAGCATGAATATGTGTTTCTTCTGCAAATCTGAGCACTGGGTCAAAAGTTACGTTTTCTGGCTGAATTGAGCCCTACTGCCAATTCTGAGATGCACTTTGGTCTAACTCCTCAGGGAAAGCTCGTACTTGAAAATTGAATCTGTTTTTGTCCTTTTCAGACCGTGAAGAGCATGAATATGTGTTTCTTCTGCAAATCTGAGCTCTGGGTCAAAAGTTACGTTTTCTGGCTGAATTGAGCCCTACTGCCAATTCTGAGATGCACTTTGGTCTAACTCCTCAGGGAAAGCTCGTACTTGAAAATTGAAGGGGTTTTTATGCTTTTCAGACCGTGAGGAGCATGAATATGTGTTTCTTCTGCAAATCTGAGCTCTGTGTCAAAAGTTACGTTTTCTGGCTGAATTGAGCCCTACTGCCAATTCTGAGATGCACTTTGGTCTAACTCCTCAGGGAAAGCTCGTACTTGAAAATTGAAGGGGTTTTTTGTCCTTTTCAGACCGCGAGGAGCATGAATATGTGTTTCTTCTGCAAATCTGAGCTCTGTATCAAAATTTACTTTTTCTGGCTGAATTGAGCCCTACTACCAATTCTGAGATGCACTTTGGTCTAACTCCTCAGGGAATGCTCGTATTTGAAAATTGAATATGTTTTGGGGCTTTTCAGGCCGTGAGGAGCATGAATATGTGCTTCTTTTCCAAATCTGAGCTCTGTGTCAAAATTTAAGTTTTCTGGCTGAATTGACCCTACTGCCAATTCTGAGATGCACTTTGGTCTAACTCCTCAGGGAAAGCTCGTACTTGAAAATTGAAGGGGTTTTTATGCTTTTCAGACCGTGAGGAGCATGAATATGTGTTTCTTCTGCAAATCTGAGCTCTGGGTCAAAAGTTACGTTTTCTGGCTGAATTGAGCCCTACTGCCAATTCTGAGATGCACTTTGGTCTAACTCCTCAGGGAAAGCTCGTACTTGAAAATTGAATCTATTTTTATGCGTTTCAGACCGTGAGGAGCATGAATATGTGTTTCTTCTGCAAATCTGAGCACTGGGTCAAAAGTTACGTTTTCGGCTGAATTGAGCCCTACTGCCAACTCTCAGATGCACTTTGGTCTAACTACTCAGGGAAAGCTCGTACTTGAAAATTGAAGGGGTTTTTGTCCTTTTCAGACCGCGAGGAGCATGAATATGTGTTTCTTCTGCAAATCTGAGCTCTGGGTCAAAAGTTACGTTTTCTGGCTGAATTGAGCCCTACTGCCAATTCTGATATGCACTTTAGTCTAACTCCTCAGGGAAAGCTCGTACTTGAAAATTGAATCTGTTTTTGTGCTTTTCAGACCGTGAGGAGCATGAATATGTGTTTCTTCTGCAAATCTGAGCTCTGGGTCAAAAGTTACGTTTTCTGGCTGAATTGAGCCCTACTGCCAATTCTGAGATGCACTTTGGTCTAACTCCTCAGGGAAAGCTCGTACTTGAAAATTGAAGGGGTTTTTGTCCTTTTCAGACCGTGAGGAGCATGAATATGTGTTTCTTCTGCAAATCTGAGCTCTGGGTCAAAAGTTACGTTTTCTGGCTGAATTGAGCCCTACTGCCAATTCTGAGATGCACTTTGGTCTAACTCCTCAGGGAAAGCTCGTACTTGAAAACTGAAGGGGTTTTTGTCCTTTTCAGACCGTGAAGAGCATGAATATGTTTTTCTTCTGCAAATCTGAGCTCTGGGTCAAAAGTTACGTTTTCTGGCTGAATTGAGCCCTACTGCCAATTCTGAGATGCACTTTGGTCTAACTCCTCAGGCAAAGCTCGTCCTTGAAAATTGAATCTGTTTTTATGCTTTTCAGACCGTGAGGAGCATGACTATGTGTTTCTTCGGCAAATCTGAGGTCTGTGTCAAAAGTTACGTTTTCTGACTGAATTGAGCCCTACTGCCAATTCTGAGATGCACTTTGGTCTAACTCCTCAGGGAATGCTCGTATTTGAAAATTGAATATGTTTTGGGGCTTTTCAGGCCGTGAGGAGCATGAATATGTGTTTCTTCTGCAAATCTGAGCTCTGGGTCAAAAGTTACGTTTTCTGGCTGAATTGAGCCCTACTGCCAATTCTGAGATGCACTTTGGTCTAACTCCTCAGGGAAAGCTCGTACTTGAAAATTGAATCTATTTTTATGCGTTTCAGACCGTGAGGAGCATGAATATGTGTTTCTTCTGCAAATCTGAGCACTGGGTCAAAAGTTACGTTTTCTGGCTGAATTGAGCCCTACTGCCAATTCTGAGATGCACTTTGGTCTAACTCCTCAGGGAAAGCTCGTACTTGAAAATTGAATCTGTTTTTGTCCTTTTCAGACCGTGAAGAGCATGAATATGTGTTTCTTCTGCAAATCTGAGCTCTGGGTCAAAAGTTACGTTTTCTGGCTGAATTGAGCCCTACTGCCAATTCTGAGATGCACTTTGGTCTAACTCCTCAGGGAAAGCTCGTACTTGAAAATTGAAGGGGTTTTTATGCTTTTCAGACCGTGAGGAGCATGAATATGTGTTTCTTCTGCAAATCTGAGCTCTGTGTCAAAAGTTACGTTTTCTGGCTGAATTGAGCCCTACTGCCAATTCTGAGATGCACTTTGGTCTAACTCCTCAGGGAAAGCTCGTACTTGAAAATTGAAGGGGTTTTTGTCCTTTTCAGACCGCGAGGAGCATGAATATGTGTTTCTTCTGCAAATCTGAGCTCTGTATCAAAATTTACTTTTTCTGGCTGAATTGAGCCCTACTGCCAATTCTGAGATGCACTTTGGTCTAACTCCTCAGGGAATGCTCGTATTTGAAAATTGAATATGTTTTGGGGCTTTTCAGGCCGTGAGGAGCATGAATATGTGCTTCTTTTCCAAATCTGAGCTCTGTGTCAAAATTTACGTTTTCTGGCTGAATTGACCCTACTGCCAATTCTGAGATGCACTTTGGTCTAACTCCTCAGGGAAAGCTCGTACTTGAAAATTGAAGGGGTTCTTATGCTTTTCAGACCGTGAGGAGCATGAATATGTGTTTCTTCTGCAAATCTGAGCTCTGGGTCAAAAGTTACGTTTTCTGGCTGAATTGAGCCCTACTGCCAATTCTGAGATGCACTTTGGTCTAACTCCTCAGGGAAAGCTCGTACTTGAAAATTGAATCTATTTTTATGCGTTTCAGACCGTGAGGAGCATGAATATGTGTTTCTTCTGCAAATCTGAGCACTGGGTCAAAAGTTACGTTTTCTGGCTGAATTGAGCCCTACTGCCAATTCTGAGATGCACTTTGGTCTAACTCCTCAGGGAAAGCTCGTACTTGAAAATTGAATCTGTTTTTGTCCTTTTCAGACCGTGAAGAGCATGAATATGTGTTTCTTCTGCAAATCTGAGCTCTGGGTCAAAAGTTACGTTTTCTGGCTGAATTGAGCCCTACTGCCAATTCTGAGATGCACTTTGGTCTAACTCCTCAGGGAAAGCTCGTACTTGAAAATTGAAGGGGTTTTTATGCTTTTCAGACCGTGAGGAGCATGAATATGTGTTTCTTCTGCAAATCTGAGCTCTGTGTCAAAAGTTACGTTTTCTGGCTGAATTGAGCCCTACTGCCAATTCTGAGATGCACTTTGGTCTAACTCCTCAGGGAAAGCTCGTACTTGAAAATTGAAGGGGTTTTTGTCCTTTTCAGACCGCGAGGAGCATGAATATGTGTTTCTTCTGCAAATCTGAGCTCTGTATCAAAATTTACTTTTTCTGGCTGAATTGAGCCCTACTACCAATTCTGAGATGCACTTTGGTCTAACTCCTCAGGGAATGCTCGTATTTGAAAATTGAATATGTTTTGGGGCTTTTCAGGCCGTGAGGAGCATGAATATGTGCTTCTTTTCCAAATCTGAGCTCTGTGTCAAAATTTACGTTTTCTGGCTGAATTGACCCTACTGCCAATTCTGAGATGCACTTTGGTCTAACTCCTCAGGGAAAGCTCGTACTTGAAAATTGAAGGGGTTTTTATGCTTTTCAGACCGTGAGGAGCATGAATATGTGTTTCTTCTGCAAATCTGAGCTCTGGGTCAAAAGTTACGTTTTCTGGCTGAATTGAGCCCTACTGCCAATTCTGAGATGCACTTTGGTCTAACTCCTCAGGCAAAGCTCGTCCTTGAAAATTGAATCTGTTTTTATGCTTTTCAGACCGTGAGGAGCATGACTATGTGTTTCTTCGGCAAATCTGAGGTCTGTGTCAAAAGTTACGTTTTCTGACTGAATTGAGCCCTACTGCCAATTCTGAGATGCACTTTGGTCTAACTCCTCAGGG
>NW_027257315.1:0-27796 GCF_029215685.1 Pituophis catenifer annectens
GCAAATATGAGCTCTGTATCAAACGTTACATTTTCTGGATGAATTGAGTCCTACTGCCAATTCTGAGGTGCACTTTGGTCTAACTCCTCAGGGAAAGTTCGTACTTGAAAATTGTAGGCGTTTTTGTGCTTTTCAGACCGTGAGGAGCATGAATATCCGTTTCTTCTCCAAATCTGAGCTCTGTGTCAAAAGTTACGTTTTCTGGCTGAATTGAGCCCTACTGTCAATTCTGAGATGCCCTTTCGTCTAACTCCTCAGGGAAAGCTGGTGCTTGAAAATTGTAGGCGTTTCTGTGCTTTTCAGACCGTGAGGAGCATGAATATGTGTTTTTCCTTCAAATCTGAGCTCTGTGTCAAACGTTACGTTTTCTGGCTGAATTGACCCCTACTGCCAATTCTGAGGTGCACTTTGCTCTTACTCGTCAGGGAAAGCTCGTACTTGAAAATTGAAGGCGTTTTTGTGCTTTTCAGACTGTGAGGTGGATGAATATGTGTTTCTTCTGCAAATATGAACTCTGTGTCAAACGTTACATTTTCTGGCTGAATTGAGCCCTACTAACAATTCTGAGATGCCCTTTCGTCTAACTCCTCAGGGAAAGCTCGTGCTTGAAAATTGAAGGCGTTTTTCTTCTTTTCAGATCGTGAGGAGCATGAATATGTGTTTCTTCTTCAAATCTGAGCTCTGTGTGAAAAGTTACGTTTTCTGGCTGAATTGAGCCCTACTGCCAATTCTGAGATGCCCTTTCGTCTAACTCCTCAGGGAAAGCTCGTGCTTGAAAATTGAAGGCGTTTTTCTTCTTTTCAGATCGTGAGGAGCATGAATATGTGTTTCTTCTTCAAATCTGAGCTCTGTGTCAAAAGTTACGTTTTCTGGCTGAATTGAGCCCTACTGCCAATTCTGAGATGCCCTTTCGTCTAACTCCTCAGGGAAAGCTCGTGCTTGAAAATTGAAGGCGTTTTTCTTCTTTTCAGATCGTGAGGAGCATGAATATGTGTTTCTTCTTCAAATCTGAGCTCTGTGTGAAAAGTTACGTTTTCTGGCTGAATTGAGCCCTACTGCCAATTCTGAGGTGCACTTTGGTCTAACTCCTCAGGGAAAGCTCGTGCTTGAAAATTGAAGGCATTTTTGTGCTTTTCAGACTGTGAGGTGGATGAATATGTGTTTCTTCTGCAAATATGAGCTCTGTTTCAAACGTCACATTTTCTGGCTGAATTGAGTCCTACTGCCAATTCTGAGATACCCTTTGGTCTAACTCCTCAGGGAAAGTTCGTACTTGAAAATTGTAGGCGTTTTTGTGCTTTTCAGACCGTGAGGAGCATGAATATCCGTTTCTTCTCCAAATCTGAGCTCTGTGTCAAAAGTTACGTTTTCTGGCTGAATTGAGCCCTACTGTCAATTCTGAGATGCCCTTTGTTCTAACTCCTCTGGGAAAGCTTGTGCTTGAAAATTGTAGGCGTTTTTGTCCTTTTCAGACCGTGAGGAGCATGAATATCTGTTTCTTCTGCAAATCTGAGCTCTGGGTCAAAAGTTACGTTTTCTGGCTGAATTGAACCCTCCTGCCAATTCTGAGATGCCCTTTCGTCTAACTCCTTAGGGAAAGCACGTACTTCAAAATTGAATGTGTTTTTGTGCTTTTCAGATCGTGAGGAGGATGAATATGTGTTTCTTCTTCAAATCTGATCTCTGTGTCAAAAGTTACGTTTTCTGGCTGAATTGAGCCCTACTGCCAATTCTGAGATGCCCTTTCGTCTAACTCCTCAGGGAAAGCTGGTGCTTGAAAATTGTAGGCGTTTCTGTGCTTTTCAGACCGTGAGGAGCATGAATATGTGTTTCTTCTTCAAATCTGAGCTCTGTGTCAAACGTTACGTTCTGGCTGAATTGAGCCCTACTGCAATTCTGAGGTGCACTTTGGTCTAACTCGTCAGGGAAATCTCTTGCTTGAAAATTGTAGGTGTTTTTGTGCTTTTCAGACTGTGAGGAGAATGAATATGTGTTTCTTCTGCAAATATGAGCTCTGTATCAAACTTTAAATTTTCAGGATGAATTGATCCCTACTGCCAATTCTGAGATGCCCTTTGTTTCTTACTCCTCTGGGAAAGGTTGTGCTTGAAAATTGTAGGCGTTCTTGTCCTTTTCAGATCGTGAGGAGCATGAATATGTGTTTCTTCTTCAAATCTGAGCTCTGTGTGAAAAGTTACGTTTTCTGGCTGAATTGAGCCCTACTGCCAATTCTGAGGTGCACTTTGGTTTAAGTCCTCAGGGGAAAGCTCGTACTTGAAAATTGAAGGCGTTTTTTGTGCTTTTCAGACTGTGAGGTGGATGAATATGTGTTTCTTCTGCAAATATGAGCTCTGTTTCAAACGTCACATTTTCTGGCTGAATTGAGCCCTACTGCCAATTCTGAGATATCCTTTGGTCTAACTCCTTAGGGAAAGCACGTAATTCAAAATTGAATGTGTTTTTGTGCTTTTCAGATCGTGAGGAGGATGAATATCCGTATCTTCTGCAAATCTGAGCTCTGGATCAAAAGTTACGTTTTCTGGCTGAATTGAGCCCTACTGCCAATTCTGAGGTGCACTTTGGTCTAACTCCTCAGGGAAAGCTCGTACTTGAAAATTGAAGGCGTTTTTGTGCTTTTCAGACTGTGAGGTGGATGAATATGTGTTTCTTCTGCAAATATGAACTCTGTGTCAAACGTTACATTTTCTGGCTGAATTGAGCCCTACTAACAATTCTGAGATACCCTTGGTCTCAAACTCCTCAGGGGAAAGCACGTACTTCAAAATTGAATGTGTTTTTGTGCTTTTCAGATCGTGAGGAGGATGAATATGTGTTTCTTCTTCAAATCTGAGCTCTGTGTCAAAAGTTACGTTTCTGGCTGAATTGAGCCCTACTGCCAATTCTGAGATGCCCTTTCGTCTAACATCCTCAGGGAAAGCTGGTGCTTGAAAATTGTAGGCGTTTCTGTGCTTTTCAGACCGTGAGGAGCATGAATATGTGGTTTTTTCTTCAAATCTGAGCTCTGTGTCAAACGTTACGTTTTCTGGCTGAATTGACCCCTACTGCCAATTCTGAGGTGCACTTTGCTCTTACTCGTCAGGGAAAGCTCGTACTTGAAAATTGAAGGCGTTTTTGTGCTTTTCAGACTGTGAGGTGGATGAATATGTGTTTCTTCTGCAAATATGAACTCTGTGTCAAACGTTACATTTTCTGGCTGAATTGAGCCCATACTAACAATTCTGAGATGCCCTTTCGTCTAACTCCTCAGGGAAAGCTCGTGCTTGAAAATTGAAGGCGTTTTTCTTCTTTCAGATCGTGAGGAGCATGAATATGTGTTTCTTCTTCAAATCTGAGCTCTGTGTGAAAAGTTACGTTTTCTGGCTGAATTGAGCCCTACTGCCAATTCTGAGATGCCCTTTCGTCTAACTCCTCAGGGAAAGCTCGTGCTTGAAAATTGAAGGCGTTTTTCTTCTTTTCAGATCGTGAGGAGCATGAATATGTGTTTCTTCTTCAAATCTGAGCTCTGTGTCAAAAGTTACGTTTTCTGGCTGAATTGAGCCCTACTGCCAATTCTGAGATGCCCTTTCGTCTAACTCCTCAGGGAAAGCTCGTGCTTGAAAATTGAAGGCGTTTTTCTTCTTTTCAGATCGTGAGGAGCATGAATATGTGTTTCTTCTTCAAATCTGAGCTCTGTGTGAAAAGTTACGTTTTCTGGCTGAATTGAGCCCTACTGCCAATTCTGAGGTGCACTTTGGTCTAACTCCTCAGGGAAAGCTCGTGCTTGAAAATTGAAGGCATTTTTGTGCTTTTCAGACTGTGAGGTGGATGAATATGTGTTTCTTCTGCAAATATGAGCTCTGTTTCAAACGTCACATTTCTGGCTGAATTGAGCCCCTACTGCCAATTCTGAGATACCCTTTGGTCTAACTCCTTAGGGAAAGCACGTACTTCAAAATTGAATGTGTTTTTTGTGCTTTTCAGATCGTGAGGAGGATGAATATCCGTTTCTTCTGCAAATCTGAGCTCTGGATCAAAAGTTACGTTTTCTGGCTGAATTGAGCCCTACTGCCAATTCTGAGGTGCACTTTGGTCTAACTCGTCAGGGAAAGCTCGTGCTTGAAAATTGAAGGCGTTTTTGTGCTTTTCAGACTGTGAGGAGAATGAATATGTGTTTCTTCTGCAAATATGAGCTCTGTATCAAACGTTAAATTTTCAGGATGAATTGAGCCCCTACTGCCAATTCTGAGGTGCACTTTGCTCTATACTCGTCAGGGAAAGCTCGTACTTGAAAATTGAAGGCGTTTTTGTGCTTTTCAGACTGTGAGGTGGATGAATATGTGTTTTCTTCTGCAATATGAGCTCTGTGTCAAACGTTACATTTTCTGGCTGAATTGAGCCCTACTAACAATTCTGAGATACCCTTTCGTGTAACTCCTCAGGGAAAGCTCGTGCTTAAAAATTGTAGGGTGTTTTTGTGCTTTTCACACTGTGAGGAGGATAAATATGTGTTTCTTATGCAAATATGAGCTCTGTATCAAACGTTACATTTTTCTGGATGAATTGAGTCCTACTGCCAATTCTAAGGTGCACTTTGGTCTAACTCCTCAGGGAAAGTTCGTACTTGAAAATTGTAGGCGTTTTTGTGCTTTTCAGACCGTGAGGAGCATGAATATCCGTTTCTTCTCCAAATCTGAGCTCTGTGTCAAAAGTTACGTTTTCTGGCTGAATTGAGCCCTACTGTCAATTCTGAGATGCCCTTTGTTCTAACTCCTCTGGGAAAGCTTGTGCTTGAAAATTGTAGGCGTTTTTGTCCTTTTCAGACCGTGAGGAGCATGAATATCTGTTTCTTCTGCAAATCTGAGCTCTGGTCAAAAGTTACGTTTTCTGGCTGAATTGAACCCTCCTGCCAATTCTGAGATGCCTTTCGTCTAACTCCTTAGGGAAAGCACGTACTTCAAAATTGAATGTGTTTTGTGCTTTTCAGATCGTGAGGAGGATGAATATGTGTTTCTTCTTCAAATCTGATCTCTGTGTCAAAAGTTACGTTTTCTGGCTGAATTGAGCCCTACTGCCAATTCTGAGATGCCCTTTCGTCTAACTCCTCAGGGAAAGCTGGTGCTTGAAAATTGTAGGCGTTTCTGTGCTTTTCAGACCGTGAGGAGCATGAATATGTGTTTCTTCTTCAAATCTGAGCTCTGTGTCAAACGTTACGTTTTCTGGCTGAATTGAGCCCTACTGCCAATTCTGAGGTGCACTTTGGTCTAACTCGTCAGGGAAATCTCTTGCTTGAAAATTGTAGGTGTTTTTGTGCTTTTCAGACTGTGAGGAGAATGAATATGTGTTTCTTCTGCAAATATGAGCTCTGTATCAAACTTTAAATTTTCAGGATGAATTGATCCCTACTGCCAATTCTGAGATGCCCTTTGTTCTTACTCCTCTGGGAAAGGTTGTGCTTGAAAATTGTAGGCGTTTTTGTCCTTTTCAGATCGTGAGGAGCATGAATATGTGTTTCTTCTTCAAATCTGAGCTCTGTGTGAAAAGTTACGTTTTCTGGCTGAATTGAGCCCTACTGCCAATTCTTAGGTGCTCTTTGGTTTAAGTCCTCAGGGAAAGCTCGTACTTGAAAATTGAAGGCGTTTTGTGCTTTTCAGACTGTGAGGTGGATGAATATGTGTTTCTTCTGCAAATATGAGCTCTGTTTCAAACGTCACATTTTCTGGCTGAATTGAGCCCTACTGCCAATTCTGAGATATCTTTGGTCTAACTCCTTAGGGAAAGCACGTAATTCAAAATTGAATGTGTTTTTGTGCTTTTCAGATCGTGAGGAGGATGAATATCCGTTTCTTCTGCAAATCTGAGCTCTGGATCAAAAGTTACGTTTTCTGGCTGAATTGAGCCCTACTGCCAATTCTGAGGTGCACTTTGGTCTAACTCCTCAGGGAAAGCTCGTACTTGAAAATTGAAGGCGTTTTTGTGCTTTTCAGACTGTGAGGTGGATGAATATGTGTTTCTTCTGCAAATATGAACTCTGTGTCAAACGTTACATTTTCTGGCTGAATTGAGCCCTACTAACAATTCTGAGATACCCTTTGGTCTCAAACTCCTCAGGGAAAGCACGTACTTCAAAATTGAATGTGTTTTTGTGCTTTTCAGATCGTGAGGAGGATGAATATGTGTTTCTTCTTCAAATCTGAGCTCTGTGTCAAAAGTTACGTTTTCTGGCTGAATTGAGCCCTACTGCCAATTCTGAGATGCCCTTTCGTCTAACTCCTCAGGGAAAGCTGGTGCTTGAAAATTGTAGGCGTTTCTGTGCTTTTCAGACCGTGAGGAGCATGAATATGTGTTTTTTCTTCAAATCTGAGCTCTGTGTCAAACGTTACGTTTTCTGGCTGAATTGACCCCTACTGCCAATTCTGAGGTGCACTTTGCTCTTACTCGTCAGGGAAAGCTCGTACTTGAAAATTGAAGGCGTTTTTGTGCTTTTCAGACTGTGAGGTGGATGAATATGTGTTTCTTCTGCAAATATGAACTCTGTGTCAAACGTTACATTTTCTGGCTGAATTGAGCCCTACTAACAATTCTGAGATGCCCTTTCGTCTAACTCCTCAGGGAAAGCTCGTGCTTGAAAATTGAAGGCGTTTTTCTTCTTTTTCAGATCGTGAGGAGCATGAATATGTGTTTCTTCTTCAAAAACTGAGCTCTGTGTGAAAAGTTACGTTTTCTGGCTGAATTGAGCCCTACTGCCAATTCTGAGATGCCCTTTCGTCTAACTCCTCAGGGAAAGCTCGTGCTTGAAAATTGAAGGCGTTTTTCTTCTTTTCAGATCGTGAGGAGCATGAATATGTGTTTCTTCTTCAAATCTGAGCTCTGTGTCAAAAGTTACGTTTTCTGGCTGAATTGAGCCCTACTGCCAATTCTGAGATGCCCTTTCGTCTAACTCCTCAGGGAAAGCTCGTGCTTGAAAATTGAAGGCGTTTTTCTTCTTTTCAGATCGTGAGGAGCATGAATATGTGTTTCTTCTTCAAATCTGAGCTCTGTGTGAAAAGTTACGTTTTCCTGGCTGAATTGAGCCCTACTGCCAATTCTGAGGTGCACTTTGGTCTAACTCCTCAGGGAAAGCTCGTGCTTGAAAATTGAAGGCATTTTTGTGCTTTTCAGACTGTGAGGTGGATGAATATGTGTTTCTTCTGCAAATATGAGCTCTGTTTCAAACGTCACATTTTCTGGCTGAATTGAGCCCTACTGCCAATTCTGAGATACCCTTTGGTCTAACTCCTTAGGGAAAGCACGTACTTCAAAATTGAATGTGTTTTTTGTGCTTTTCAGATCGTGAGGAGGATGAATATCCGTTTCTTCTGCAAATCTGAGCTCTGGATCAAAAGTTACGTTTTCTGGCTGAATTGAGCCCTACTGCCAATTCTGAGGTGCACTTTGGTCTAACTCGTCAGGGAAAGCTCGTGCTTGAAAATTGAAGGCGTTTTTGTGCTTTTCAGACTGTGAGGAGAATGAATATGTGTTTCTTCTGCAAATATGAGCTCTGTATCAAACGTTAAATTTTCAGGATGAATTGAGCCCTACTGCCAATTCTGAGGTGCACTTTGCTCTTACTCGTCAGGGAAAGCTCGTACTTGAAAATTGAAGGCGTTTTTTGTGCTTTTCAGACTGTGAGGTGGATGAATATGTGTTTCTTCTGCAAATATGAGCTCTGTGTCAAACGTTACATTTTCTGGCTGAATTGAGCCCTACTAACAATTCTGAGATACCCTTTCGTGTAACTCCTCAGGGAAAGCTCGTGCTTAAAAATTGTAGGTGTTTTTGTGCTTTTCACACTGTGAGGAGGATAAATATGTGTTTCTTATGCAAATATGAGCTCTGTATCAAACGTTACATTTTCTGGATGAATTGAGTCCTACTGCCAATTCTAAGGTGCACTTTGGTCTAACTCCTCAGGGAAAGTTCGTACTTGAAAATTGTAGGCGTTTTTGTGCTTTTCAGACCGTGAGGAGCATGAATATCCGTTTCTTCTCCAAATCTGAGCTCTGTGTCAAAAGTTACGTTTTCTGGCTGAATTGAGCCCTACTGTCAATTCTGAGATGCCCTTTGTTCTAACTCCTCTGGGAAAGCTTGTGCTTGAAAATTGTAGGCGTTTTTGTCCTTTTCAGACCGTGAGGAGCATGAATATCTGTTTCTTCTGCAAATCTGAGCTCTGGGTCAAAAGTTACGTTTTTCTGGCTGAATTGAACCCTCCTGCCAATTCTGAGATGCCCTTTCGTCTAACTCCTTAGGGAAAGCACGTACTTCAAAATTGAATGTGTTTTTGTGCTTTTCAGATCGTGAGGAGGATGAATATGTGGTTTCTTCTTCAAATCTGATCTCTGTGTCAAAAGTTACGTTTTCTGGCTGAATTGAGCCCTACTGCCAATTCTGAGATGCCCTTTCGTCTAACTCCTCAGGGAAAGCTGGTGCTTGAAAATTGTAGGCGTTTCTGTGCTTTTCAGACCGTGAGGAGCATGAATATGTGTTTCTTCTTCAAATCTGAGCTCTGTGTCAAACGTTACGTTTTTCTGGCTGAATTGAGCCCTACTGCCAATTCTGAGGTGCACTTTGGTCTAAACTCGTCAGGGAAATCTCTTGCTTGAAAATTGTAGGTGTTTTTGTGCTTTTCAGACTGTGAGGAGAATGAATATGTGTTTCTTCTGCAAATATGAGCTCTGTATCAAACTTTAAATTTTCAGGATGAATTGATCCCTACTGCCAATTCTGAGATGCCCTTTGTTCTTACTCCTCTGGGAAAGGTTGTGCTTGAAAATTGTAGGCGTTTTTGTCCTTTTCAGATCGTGAGGAGCATGAATATGTGTTTCTTCTTCAAATCTGAGCTCTGTGTGAAAAGTTACGTTTTCTGGCTGAATTGAGCCCCTACTGCCAATTCTGAGGTGCACTTTGGTTAAGTCTCAGGGAAAGCTCGTACTTGAAAATTGAAGGCGTTTTTGTGCTTTTCAGACTGTGAGGTGGATGAATATGTGTTTCTTCTGCAAATATGAGCTCTGTTTCAAACGTCACATTTTCTGGCTGAATTGAGCCCTACTGCCAATTCTGAGATATCCTTTGGTCTAACTCCTTAGGGAAAGCACGTAATTCAAAATTGAATGTGTTTTTGTGCTTTTCAGATCGTGAGGAGGATGAATATCCGTTTCTTCTGCAAATCTGAGCTCTGGATCAAAAGTTACGTTTTCTGGCTGAATTGAGCCCTACTGCCAATTCTGAGGTGCACTTTGGTCTAACTCCTCAGGGAAAGCTCGTACTTGAAAATTGAAGGCGTTTTTGTGCTTTTCAGACTGTGAGGTGGATGAATATGTGTTTCTTCTGCAAATATGAACTCTGTGTCAAACGTTACATTTTCTGGCTGAATTGAGCCCTACTAACAATTCTGAGATACCCTTTGGTCTCAAACTCCTCAGGGAAAGCACGTACTTCAAAATTGAATGTGTTTTTGTGCTTTTCAGATCGTGAGGAGGATGAATATGTGTTTCTTCTTCAAATCTGAGCTCTGTGTCAAAAGTTACGTTTTCTGGCTGAAATTGAGCCCTACTGCCAATTCTGAGATGCCCTTTCGTCTAACTCCTCAGGGAAAGCTGGTGCTTGAAAATTGTAGGCGTTTCTGTGCTTTTCAGACCGTGAGGAGCATGAATATGTGTTTTTTCTTCAAATCTGAGCTCTGTGTCAAACGTTACGTTTTCTGGCTGAATTGACCCCTACTGCCAATTCTGAGGTGCACTTTGCTCTTACTCGTCAGGGAAAGCTCGTACTTGAAAATTGAACGCGTTTTTGTGCTTTTCAGACTGTGAGGTGGATGAATATGTGTTTCTTCTGCAAATATGAACTCTGTGTCAAACGTTACATTTTCTGGCTGAATTGAGCCCTACTAACAATTCTGAGATGCCCTTTCGTCTAACTCCTCAGGGAAAGCTCGTGCTTGAAAATTGAAGGCGTTTTTCTTCTTTTCAGATCGTGAGGAGCATGAATATGTGTTTCTTCTTCAAATCTGAGCTCTGTGTGAAAAGTTACGTTTTCTGGCTGAATTGAGCCCTACTGCCAATTCTGAGATGCCCTTTCGTCTAACTCCTCAGGGAAAGCTCGTGCTTGAAAATTGAAGGCGTTTTTCTTCTTTTCAGATCGTGAGGAGCATGAATATGTGTTTCTTCTTCAAATCTGAGCTCTGTGTCAAAAGTTACGTTTTCTGGCTGAATTGAGCCCTACTGCCAATTCTGAGATGCCCTTTCGTCTAACTCCTCAGGGAAAGCTCGTGCTTGAAAATTGAAGGCGTTTTTCTTCTTTTCAGATCGTGAGGAGCATGAATATGTGTTTCTTCTTCAAATCTGAGCTCTGTGTGAAAAGTTACGTTTTCTGGCTGAATTGAGCCCTACTGCCAATTCTGAGGTGCACTTTGGTCTAACTCCTCAGGGAAAGCTCGTGCTTGAAAATTGAAGGCATTTTTGTGCTTTTCAGACTGTGAGGTGGATGAATATGTGTTTCTTCTGCAAATATGAGCTCTGTTTCAAACGTCACATTTTCTGGCTGAATTGAGCCCTACTGCCAATTCTGAGATACCCTTTGGTCTAACTCCTTAGGGAAAGCACGTACTTCAAAATTGAATGTGTTTTTTGTGCTTTTCAGATCGTGAGGAGGATGAATATCCGTTTCTTCTGCAAATCTGAGCTCTGGATCAAAAGTTACGTTTTCTGGCTGAATTGAGCCCTACTGCCAATTCTGAGGTGCACTTTGCTCTTACTCGTCAGGGAAAGCTCGTACTTGAAAATTGAAGGCGTTTTTGTGCTTTTCAGACTGTGAGGTGGATGAATATGTGTTTCTTCTGCAAATATGAGCTCTGTGTCAAACGTTCCATTTTCTGGCTGAATTGAGCCCTACTAACAATTCTGAGATACCCTTTCGTGTAACTCCTCAGGGAAAGCTCGTGCTTAAAAATTGTAGGTGTTTTTGTGCTTTTCACACTGTGAGGAGGATAAATATGTGTTTCTTATGCAAATATGAGCTCTGTATCAAACGTTACATTTTCTGGATGAATTGAGTCCTACTGCCAATTCTAAGGTGCACTTTGGTCTAACTCCTCAGGGAAAGTTCGTACTTGAAAATTGTAGGCGTTTTTGTGCTTTTCAGACCGTGAGGAGCATGAATATCCGTTTCTTCTCCAAATCTGAGCTCTGTGTCAAAAGTTACGTTTTCTGGCTGAATTGAGCCCTACTGTCAATTCTGAGATGCCCTTTGTTCTAACTCCTCTGGGAAAGCTTGTGCTTGAAAATTGTAGGCGTTTTTGTCCTTTTCAGACCGTGAGGAGCATGAATATCTGTTTCTTCTGCAAATCTGAGCTCTGGGTCAAAAGTTACGTTTTCTGGCTGAATTGAACCCTCCTGCCAATTCTGAGATGCCCTTTCGTCTAACTCCTTAGGGAAAGCACGTACTTCAAAATTGAATGTGTTTTTGTGCTTTTCAGATCGTGAGGAGGATGAATATCCGTTTCTTCTGCAAATCTGAGCTCGGGATCAAAAGTTACGTTTTCTGGCTGAATTGAGCCCTACTGCCAATTCTGAGGTGCACTTTGGTCTAACTCCTCAGGGAAAGCTCGTACTTCAAAATTGAATGTGTTTTTGTGCTTTTCAGATCGTGAGGAGGATGAATATGTGTTTCTTCTTCAAATCTGATCTCTGTGTCAAAAGTTACGTTTTCTGGCTGAATTGAGCCCTACTGCCAATTCTGAGATGCCCTTTCGTCTAACTCCTCAGGGAAAGCTGGTGCTTGAAAATTGTAGGCGTTTCTGTGCTTTTCAGACCGTGAGGAGCATGAATATGTGTTTCTTCTTCAAATCTGAGCTCTGTGTCAAACGTTACGTTTTCTGGCTGAATTGAGCCCTACTGCCAATTCTGAGGTGCACTTTGGTCTAACTCGTCAGGGAAATCTCTTGCTTGAAAATTGTAGGTGTTTTTGTGCTTTTCAGACTGTGAGGAGAATGAATATGTGTTTCTTCTGCAAATATGAGCTCTGTATCAAACTTTAAATTTTCAGGATGAATTGATCCCTACTGCCAATTCTGAGATGCCCTTTGTTCTTACTCCTCTGGGAAAGGTTGTGCTTGAAAATTGTAGGCGTTTTTGTCCTTTTCAGATCGTGAGGAGCATGAATATGTGTTTCTTCTTCAAATCTGAGCTCTGTGTGAAAAGTTACGTTTTCTGGCTGAATTGAGCCCTACTGCCAATTCTGAGGTGCACTTTGGTTTAACTCCTCAGGGAAAGCTCGTACTTGAAAATTGAAGGCGTTTTTGTGCTTTTCAGACTGTGAGGTGGATGAATATGTGTTTCTTCTGCAAATATGAGCTCTGTTTCAAACGTCACATTTTCTGGCTGAATTGAGCCCTACTGCCAATTCTGAGATATCCTTTGGTCTAACTCCTTAGGGAAAGCACGTAATTCAAAATTGAATGTGTTTTTGTGCTTTTCAGATCGTGAGGAGGATGAATATCCGTTTCTTCTGCAAATCTGAGCTCTGGATCAAAAGTTACGTTTTCTGGCTGAATTGAGCCCTACTGCCAATTCTGAGGTGCACTTTGGTCTAACTCCTCAGGGAAAGCTCGTACTTGAAAATTGAAGGCGTTTTTGTGCTTTTCAGACTGTGAGGTGGATGAATATGTGTTTCTTCTGCAAATATGAACTCTGTGTCAAACGTTACATTTTCTGGCTGAATTGAGCCCTACTAACAATTCTGAGATACCCTTTGGTCTCAAACTCCTGAGGGAAAGCACGTACTTCAAAATTGAATGTGTTTTTGTGCTTTTCAGATCGTGAGGAGGATGAATATGTGTTTCTTCTTCAAATCTGAGCTCTGTGTCAAAAGTTACGTTTTCTGGCTGAATTGAGCCCTACTGCCAATTCTGAGATGCCCTTTCGTCTAACTCCTCAGGGAAAGCTCGTACTTGAAAATTGAAGGCGTTTTTGTCCTTTTCAAACTGTGAGGTGGATGAATATGTGTTTCTTCTGCAAATATGAGCTCTGTGTCAAACGTTACATTTTCTGGCTGAATTGAGCCCTACTAACAATTCTGAGATACCCTTTGGTCTAAAACTCCTCAGGGAAAGCACGTACTTCAAAATTGAATGTGTTTTTGTGCTTTTCAGATCGTGAGGAGGATGAATATGTGTTTCTTCTTCAAATCTGAGCTCTGTGTCAAAAGTTACGTTTTCTGGCTGAATTGAGCCCTACTGCCAATTCTGAGATGCCCTTTCGTCTAACTCCTCAGGGAACGCTCGTGCTTGAAAATTGAAGGCGTTTTTCTTCTTTTCAGATCGTGAGGAGCATGAATATGTGTTTCTTCTTCAAATCTGAGCTCTGTGTGAAAAGTTACGTTTTCTGGCTGAATTGAGCCCTACTGCCAATTCTGAGGTGCACTTTGGTCTAACTCCTCAGGGAAAGCTCGTACTTGAAAATTGAAGGCGTTTTTGTGCTTTTCAGACTGTGAGGTGGATGAATATGTGTTTCTTCTGCAAATATGAGCTCTGTTTCAAACGTCACATTTTCTGGCTGAATTGAGCCCTACTGCCAATTCTGAGATACCCTTTGGTCTAACTCCTTAGGGAAAGCACGTACTTCAAAATTGAATGTGTTTTTGTGCTTTTCAGATCGTGAGGAGGATGAATATCCGTTTCTTCTGCAAATATGAGCTCTGTGTCAAACGTTACATTTTCTGGCTGAATTGAGCCCTACTAACAATTCTGAGATACCCTTTGACCTAACTCCTTAGGAAAAGTACGTACTTCAAAATTGAATGTGTTTTTGTGCTTTTCAGACTGTGAGGTGGATGAATATGTGTTTCTTCTGCAAATATGAGCTCTGTGTCAAACGTTACATTTTCTGGCTGAATTGAGCCCTACTAACAATTCTGAGATACCCTTTCGTCTAACTCCTCAGGGAAAGCTCGTGCTTAAAAATTGTAGGTGTTTTTGTGCTTTTCACACTGTGACTAGGATGAATATGTGTTTCTTATGCAAATATGAGCTCTGTATCAAACGTTACATTTTCTGGATGAATTGAGTCCTACTGCCAATTCTGAGGTGCACTTTGGTCTAACTCCTCAGGGAAAGCTCGTACTTGAAAATTGTAGGCGTTTTTGTGCTTTTCAGACCGTGAGGAGCATGAATATCCGTTTCTTCTGCAAATCTGAGCTCTGTGTCAAAAGTTACGTTTTCTGGCTGAATTGAGCCCTACTGTCAATTCTGAGATGCCCTTTGTTCTAACTCCTCTGGGAAAGCTTGTGCTTGAAAATTGTAGGCGTTTTTGTCCTTTTCAGACCGTGAGGAGCATGAATATCCGTTTCTTCTGCAAATCTGAGCTCTGGGTCAAAAGTTACGTTTTCTGGCTGAATTGAACCCTCCTGCCAATTCTGAGATGCCCTTTCGTCTAACTCCTTAGGGAAAGCACGTACTTCAAAATTGAATGTGTTTTTGTGCTTTTCAGATCGTGAGGAGGATGAATATCCGTTTCTTCTGCAAATCTGAGCTCTGGATCAAAAGTTACGTTTTCTGGCTGAATTGAGCCCTACTGCCAATTCTGAGGTGCACTTTGGTCTAACTCCTCAGGGAAAGCTCGTACTTGAAAATTGAAGGCGTTTTTGTGCTTTTCAGACTGTGAGGTGGATGAATATGTGTTTCTTCTGCAAATATGAACTCTGTGTCAAACGTTCCATTTTCTGGCTGAATTGAGCCCTACTAACAATTCTGAGATACCCTTTCGTGTAACTCCTCAGGGAAAGCTCGTGCTTAAAAATTGTAGGTGTTTTTGTGCTTTTCACACTGTGAGGAGGATAAATATGTGTTTCTTATGCAAATATGAGCTCTGTATCAAACGTTACATTTTCTGGATGAATTGAGTCCTACTGCCAATTCTAAGGTGCACTTTGGTCTAACTTCTCAGGGAAAGTTCGTACTTGAAAATTGTAGGCGTTTTTGTGCTTTTCAGACCGTGAGGAGCATGAATATCCGTTTCTTCTCCAAATCTGAGCTCTGTGTCAAAAGTTACGTTTTCTGGCTGAATTGAGCCCTACTGTCAATTCTGAGATGCCCTTTGTTCTAACTCCTCTGGGAAAGCTTGTGCTTGAAAATTGTAGGCGTTTTTGTCCTTTTCAGACCGTGAGGAGCATGAATATCTGTTTCTTCTGCAAATCTGAGCTCTGGGTCAAAAGTTACGTTTTCTGGCTGAATTGAACCCTCCTGCCAATTCTGAGATGCCCTTTCGTCTAACTCCTTAGGGAAAGCACGTACTTCAAAATTGAATGTGTTTTTGTGCTTTTCAGATCGTGAGGAGGATGAATATCCGTTTCTTCTGCAAATCTGAGCTCGGGATCAAAAGTTACGTTTTCTGGCTGAATTGAGCCCTACTGCCAATTCTGAGGTGCACTTTGGTCTAACTCCTCAGGGAAAGCTCGTACTTCAAAATTGAATGTGTTTTTGTGCTTTTCAGATCGTGAGGAGGATGAATATGTGTTTCTTCTTCAAATCTGATCTCTGTGTCAAAAGTTACGTTTTCTGGCTGAATTGAGCCCTACTGCCAATTCTGAGATGCCCTTTCGTCTAACTCCTCAGGGAAAGCTGGTGCTTGAAAATTGTAGGCGTTTCTGTGCTTTTCAGACCGTGAGGAGCATGAATATGTGTTTCTTCTTCAAATCTGAGCTCTGTGTCAAACGTTACGTTTTCTGGCTGAATTGAGCCCTACTGCCAATTCTGAGGTGCACTTTGGTCTAACTCGTCAGGGAAATCTCTTGCTTGAAAATTGTAGGTGTTTTTGTGCTTTTCAGACTGTGAGGAGAATGAATATGTGTTTCTTCTGCAAATATGAGCTCTGTATCAAACTTTAAATTTTCAGGATGAATTGATCCCTACTGCCAATTCTGAGATGCCCTTTGTTCTTACTCCTCTGGGAAAGGTTGTGCTTGAAAATTGTAGGCGTTTTTGTCCTTTTCAGATCGTGAGGAGCATGAATATGTGTTTCTTCTTCAAATCTGAGCTCTGTGTGAAAAGTTACGTTTTCTGGCTGAATTGAGCCCTACTGCCAATTCTGAGGTGCACTTTGGTTTAACTCCTCAGGGAAAGCTCGTACTTGAAAATTGAAGGCGTTTTTGTGCTTTTCAGACTGTGAGGTGGATGAATATGTGTTTCTTCTGCAAATATGAGCTCTGTTTCAAACGTCACATTTTCTGGCTGAATTGAGCCCTACTGCCAATTCTGAGATATCCTTTGGTCTAACTCCTTAGGGAAAGCACGTAATTCAAAATTGAATGTGTTTTTGTGCTTTTCAGATCGTGAGGAGGATGAATATCCGTTTCTTCTGCAAATCTGAGCTCTGGATCAAAAGTTACGTTTTCTGGCTGAATTGAGCCCTACTGCCAATTCTGAGGTGCACTTTGGTCTAACTCCTCAGGGAAAGCTCGTACTTGAAAATTGAAGGCGTTTTTGTGCTTTTCAGACTGTGAGGTGGATGAATATGTGTTTCTTCTGCAAATATGAACTCTGTGTCAAACGTTACATTTTCTGGCTGAATTGAGCCCTACTAACAATTCTGAGATACCCTTTGGTCTCAAACTCCTGAGGGAAAGCACGTACTTCAAAATTGAATGTGTTTTTGTGCTTTTCAGATCGTGAGGAGGATGAATATGTGTTTCTTCTTCAAATCTGAGCTCTGTGTCAAAAGTTACGTTTTCTGGCTGAATTGAGCCCTACTGCCAATTCTGAGATGCCCTTTCATCTAACTCCTCAGGGAAAGCTCGTACTTGAAAATTGAAGGCGTTTTTGTCCTTTTCAAACTGTGAGGTGGATGAATATGTGTTTCTTCTGCAAATATGAGCTCTGTGTCAAACGTTACATTTTCTGGCTGAATTGAGCCCTACTAACAATTCTGAGATACCCTTTGGTCTAAAACTCCTCAGGGAAAGCACGTACTTCAAAATTGAATGTGTTTTTGTGCTTTTCATGTATCGGTTGAGGAGGATGAATATGTGTTTCTTCTTCAAATCTGAGCTCTGTGTCAAAAGTTACGTTTTCTGGCTGAATTGAGCCCTACTGCCAATTCTGAGATGCCCTTTCGTCTAACTCCTCAGGGAACGCTCGTGCTTGAAAATTGAAGGCGTTTTTCTTCTTTTCAGATCGTGAGGAGCATGAATATGTGTTTCTTCTTCAAATCTGAGCTCTGTGTGAAAAGTTACGTTTTCTGGCTGAATTGAGCCCTACTGCCAATTCTGAGGTGCACTTTGGTCTAACTCCTCAGGGAAAGCTCGTACTTGAAAATTGAAGGCGTTTTTGTGCTTTTCAGACTGTGAGGTGGATGAATATGTGTTTCTTCTGCAAATATGAGCTCTGTTTCAAACGTCACATTTTCTGGCTGAATTGAGCCCTACTGCCAATTCTGAGATACCCTTTGGTCTAACTCCTTAGGGAAAGCACGTACTTCAAAATTGAATGTGTTTTTGTGCTTTTCAGATCGTGAGGAGGATGAATATCCGTTTCTTCTGCAAATATGAGCTCTGTGTCAAACGTTACATTTTCTGGCTGAATTGAGCCCTACTAACAATTCTGAGATACCCTTTGACCTAACTCCTTAGGAAAAGTACGTACTTCAAAATTGAATGTGTTTTTGTGCTTTTCAGACTGTGAGGTGGATGAATATGTGTTTCTTCTGCAAATATGAGCTCTGTGTCAAACGTTACATTTTCTGGCTGAATTGAGCCCTACTAACAATTCTGAGATACCCTTTCGTCTAACTCCTCAGGGAAAGCTCGTGCTTAAAAATTGTAGGTGTTTTTGTGCTTTTCACACTGTGACTAGGATGAATATGTGTTTCTTATGCAAATATGAGCTCTGTATCAAACGTTACATTTTCTGGATGAATTGAGTCCTACTGCCAATTCTGAGGTGCACTTTGGTCTAACTCCTCAGGGAAAGCTCGTACTTGAAAATTGTAGGCGTTTTTGTGCTTTTCAGACCGTGAGGAGCATGAATATCCGTTTCTTCTGCAAATCTGAGCTCTGTGTCAAAAGTTACGTTTCTGGCTGAATTGAGCCCTACTGTCAATTCTGAGATGCCCTTTGTTCTAACTCCTCTGGGAAAGCTTGTGCTTGAAAATTGTAGGCGTTTTTGTCCTTTTCAGACCGTGAGGAGCATGAATATCCGTTTCTTCTGCAAATCTGAGCTCTGGGTCAAAAGTTACGTTTTCTGGCTGAATTGAACCCTCCTGCCAATTCTGAGATGCCCTTTCGTCTAACTCCTTAGGGAAAGCACGTACTTCAAAATTGAATGTGTTTTTGTGCTTTTCAGATCGTGAGGAGGATGAATATCCGTTTCTTCTGCAAATCTGAGCACTGGATCAAAAGTTACGTTTTCTGGCTGAATTGAGCCCTACTGCCAATTCTGAGGTGCACTTTGGTCTAACTCCTCAGGGAAAGCTCGTACTTGAAAATTGAAGGCGTTTTTGTGCTTTTCAGACTGTGAGGTGGATGAATATGTGTTTCTTCTGCAAATATGAACTCTGTGTCAAACGTTACATTTTCTGGCTGAATTGAGCCCTACTAACAATTCTGAGATACCCTTTGGTCTCAAACTCCTCAGGGAAAGCACGTACTTCAAAATTGAATGTGTTTTTGTGCTTTTCAGATCGTGAGGAGGATGAATATGTGTTTCTTCTTCAAATCTGAGCTCTGTGTCAAAAGTTACGTTTTCTGGCTGAATTGAGCCCTACTGCCAATTCTGAGATGCCCTTTCGTCTAACTCCTCAGGGAAAGCTCGTACTTGAAAATTGAAGGCGTTTTTGTGCTTTTCAAACTGTGAGGTGGATGAATATGTGTTTCTTCTGCAAATATGAGCTCTGTGTCAAACGTTACATTTTCTGGCTGAATTGAGCCCTACTAACAATTCTGAGATACCCTTTGGTCTAAAACTCCTCAGGGAAAGCACGTACTTCAAAATTGAATGTGTTTTTGTGCTTTTCAGATCGTGAGGAGGATGAATATGTGTTTCTTCTTCAAATCTGAGCTCTGTGTCAAAAGTTACGTTTTCTGGCTGAATTGAGCCCTACTGCCAATTCTGAGATGCCCTTTCGTCTAACTCCTCAGGGAAAGCTCGTGCTTGAAAATTGAAGGCGTTTTTCTTCTTTTCAGATCGTGAGGAGCATGAATATGTGTTTCTTCTTCAAATCTGAGCTCTGTGTGAAAAGTTACGTTTTCTGGCTGAATTGAGCCCTACTGCCAATTCTGAGGTGCACTTTGGTCTAACTCCTCAGGGAAAGCTCGTACTTGAAAATTGAAGGCATTTTTGTGCTTTTCAGACTGTGAGGTGGATGAATATGTGTTTCTTCTGCAAATATGAGCTCTGTTTCAAACGTCACATTTTCTGGCTGAATTGAGCCCTACTGCCAATTCTGAGATACCCTTTGGTCTAACTCCTTAGGGAAAGCACGTACTTCAAAATTGAATGTGTTTTTGTGCTTTTCAGATCGTGAGGAGGATGAATATCCGTTTCTTCTGCAAATATGAGCTCTGTGTCAAACGTTACATTTTCTGGCTGAATTGAGCCCTACTAACAATTCTGAGATACCCTTTGACCTAACTCCTTAGGAAAAGTACGTACTTCAAAATTGAATGTGTTTTTGTGCTTTTCAGACTGTGAGGTGGATGAATATGTGTTTCTTCTGCAAATATGAGCTCTGTGTCAAACGTTACATTTTCTGGCTGAATTGAGCCCTACTAACAATTCTGAGATACCCTTTCGTCTAACTCCTCAGGGAAAGCTCGTGCTTAAAAATTGTAGGTGTTTTTGTGCTTTTCACACTGTGACTAGGATGAATATGTGTTTCTTCTTCAAATCTGAGCTCTGTGTCAAAAGTTACGTTTTCTGGCTGAATTGAGCCCTACTGCCAATTCTGAGATGCCCTTTCGTCTAACTCCTCAGGGAACGCGCGTGCTTGAAAATTGAAGGCGTTTTTCTTCTTTTCAGATCGTGAGGAGCATGAATATGTGTTTCTTCTTCAAATCTGAGCTCTGTGTGAAAAGTTACGTTTTCTGGCTGAATTGAGCCCTACTGCCAATTCTGAGGTGCACTTTGGTCTAACTCCTCAGGGAAAGCTCGTACTTGAAAATTGAAGGCATTTTTGTGCTTTTCAGACTGTGAGGTGGATGAATATGTGTTTCTTCTGCAAATATGAGCTCTGTTTCAAACGTCACATTTTCTGGCTGAATTGAGCCCTACTGCCAATTCTGAGATACCCTTTGGTCTAACTCCTTAGGGAAAGCAC
Source organism: Pituophis catenifer annectens (assembly GCF_029215685.1). Classification (NCBI taxonomy): domain Eukaryota; kingdom Metazoa; phylum Chordata; class Lepidosauria; order Squamata; family Colubridae; genus Pituophis; species Pituophis catenifer. The sequence continues at coordinate 20,340 of NW_027257315.1, forward strand.
GTACTTCAAAATTGAATGTGTTTTTGTGCTTTTCAGATCGTGAGGAGGATGAATATCCGTTTCTTCTGCAAATATGAGCTCTGTGTCAAACGTTACATTTTCTGGCTGAATTGAGCCCTACTAACAATTCTGAGATACCCTTTGACCTAACTCCTTAGGAAAAGTACGTACTTCAAAATTGAATGTGTTTTTGTGCTTTTCAGACTGTGAGGTGGATGAATATGTGTTTCTTCTGCAAATATGAGCTCTGTGTCAAACGTTACATTTTCTGGCTGAATTGAGGCCCTACTAACAATTCTGAGATACCCTTTCGTCTAACTCCTCAGGGAAAGCTCGTGCTCAAAAATTGTTTTTGTGCTTTTCACACTGTGACTAGGATGAATATGTGTTTCTTATGCAAATATGAGCTCTGTATCAAACGTTACATTTTCTGGATGAATTGAGTCCTACTGCCAATTCTGAGGTGCACTTTGGTCTAACTCCTCAGGGAAAGCTCGTACTTGAAAATTGTAGGCGTTTTTGTGCTTTTCAGACCGTGAGGAGCATGAATATCCGTTTCTTCTGCAAATCTGAGCTCTGTGTCAAAAGTTACGTTTTCTGGCTGAATTGAGCCCTACTGTCAATTCTGAGATGCCCTTTGTTCTAACTCCTCTGGAAAGCTTGTGCTTGAAAATTGTAGGCGTTTTTGTCCTTTTCAGACCGTGAGGAGCATGAATATCCGTTTCTTCTGCAAATCTGAGCTCTGGGTCAAAAGTTACGTTTTCTGGCTGAATTGAACCCTCCTGCCAATTCTGAGATGCCCTTTCGTCTAACTCCTTAGGGAAAGCACGTACTTCAAAATTGAATGCGTTTTTGTGCTTTTCAGATCGTGAGGAGGATGAATATCCGTTTCTTCTGCAAATCTGAGCTCTGGATCAAAAGTTACGTTTTCTGGCTGAATTGAGCCCTACTGCCAATTCTGAGGTGCACTTTGGTCTAACTCCTCAGGGAAAGCTCGTACTTGAAAATTGAAGGCGTTTTTGTGCTTTTCAGACTGTGAGGTGGATGAATATGTGTTTCTTCTGCAAATATGAACTCTGTGTCAAACGTTACATTTTCTGGCTGAATTGAGCCCTACTAACAATTCTGAGATACCCTTTGGTCTCAAACTCCTCAGGGAAAGCACGTACTTCAAAATTGAATGTGTTTTTGTGCTTTTCAGATCGTGAGGAGGATGAATATGTGTTTCTTCTTCAAATCTGAGCTCTGTGTCAAACGTTACGTTTTCTGGCTGAATTGAGCCCTACTGCCAATTCTGAGATGCCCTTTCGTCTAACTCCTCAGGGAAAGCTCGTACTTGAAAATTGAAGGCGTTTTTGTGCTTTTCAAACTGTGAGGTGGATGAATATGTGTTTCTTCTGCAAATATGAGCTCTGTGTCAAACGTTACATTTTCTGGCTGAATTGAGCCCTACTAACAATTCTGAGATACCCTTTGGTCTAAAACTCCTCAGGGAAAGCACGTACTTCAAAATTGAATGTGTTTTTGTGCTTTTCAGATCGTGAGGAGGATGAATATGTGTTTCTTCTTCAAATCTGAGCTTTGTGTCAAAAGTTACGTTTTCTGGCTGAATTGAGCCCTACTGCCAATTCTGAGATGCCCTTTCGTCTAACTCCTCAGGGAAAGCTCGTGCTTGAAAATTGAAGGCGTTTTTCTTCTTTTCAGATCGTGAGGAGCATGAATATGTGTTTCTTCTTCAAATCTGAGCTCTGTGTGAAAAGTTACGTTTTCTGGCTGAATTGAGCCCTACTGCCAATTCTGAGGTGCACTTTGGTCTAACTCCTCAGGGAAAGCTCGTACTTGAAAATTGAAGGCATTTTTGTGCTTTTCAGACTGTGAGGTGGATGAATATGTGTTTCTTTCTGCAAATATGAGCTCTGTTTCAAACGTCACATTTTCTGGCTGAATTGAGCCCTACTGCCAATTCTGAGATACCCTTTGGTCTAACTCCTTAGGGAAAGCACGTACTTCAAAATTGAATGTGTTTTTGTGCTTTTCAGATCGTGAGGAGGATGAATATCCGTTTCTTCTGCAAATATGAGCTCTGTGTCAAACGTTACATTTTCTGGCTGAATTGAGCCCTACTAACAATTCTGAGATACCCTTTGACCTAACTCCTTAGGAAAAGTACGTACTTCAAATTGAATGTGTTTTTGTGCTTTTCAGACTGTGAGGTGGATGAATATGTGTTTCTTCTGCAAATATGAGCTCTGTGTCAAACGTTACATTTTCTGGCTGAATTGAGCCCTACTAACAATTCTGAGATACCCTTTCGTCTAACTCCTCAGGGAAAGCTCGTGCTTAAAAATTGTAGGTGTTTTTGTGCTTTTCACACTGTGACTAGGATGAATATGTGTTTCTTATGCAAATATGAGCTCTGTATCAAACGTTACATTTTCTGGATGAATTGAGTCCTACTGCCAATTCTGAGGTGCACTTTGGTCTAACTCCTCAGGGGAAAGCTCGTACTTGAAAATTGTAGGCGTTTTTGTGCTTTTCAGACCGTGAGGAGCATGAATATCCGTTTCTTCTGCAAATCTGAGCTCTGTGTCAAAAGTTACGTTTTCTGGCTGAATTGAGCCCTACTGTCAATTCTGAGATGCCCTTTGTTCTAACTCCTCTGGGAAAGCTTGTGCTTGACAATTGTAGGCGTTTTTGTCCTTTTCAGACCGTGAGGAGCATGAATATCCGTTTCTTCTGCAAATCTGAGCTCTGGGTCAAAAGTTACGTTTTCTGGCTGAATTGAACCCTCCTGCCAATTCTGAGATGCCCTTTCGTCTAACTCCTTAGGGAAAGCACGTACTTCAAAATTGAATGTGTTTTTGTGCTTTTCAGATCGTGAATAGGATGAATATCCGTTTCTTCTGCAAATCTGAGCTCTGGATCAAAAGTTACGTTTTCTGGCTGAATTGAGCCCTACTGCCAATTCTGAGGTGCACTTTGGTCTAACTCCTCAGGGAAAGCTCGTACTTGAAAATTGAAGGCGTTTTTGTGCTTTTCAGACTGTGAGGTGGATGAATATGTGTTTCTTCTGCAAATATGAGCTCTGTGTCAAACGTTACATTTTCTGGCTGAATTGAGCCCTACTAACAATTCTGAGATACCCTTTGGTCTAAAACTCCTTAGGGAAAGCACGTACTTCAAAATTGAATGTGTTTTTGTGCTTTTCAGATCGTGAGGAGGATGAATATGTGTTTCTTCTTCAAATCTGAGCTCTGTGTCAAAAGTTACGTTTTCTGGCTGAATTGAGCCCTACTGCCAATTCTGAGATGCCCTTTCGTCTAACTCCTCAGGGAAAGCTGGTGCTTGAAAATTGTAGGCGTTTCTGTGCTTTTCAGACCGTGAGGAGCATGAATATGTGTTTCTTCTTCAAATCTGAGCTCTGTGTCAAACGTTACGTTTTCTGGCTGAATTGAGCCCTACTGCCAATTCTGAGGTGCACTTTGCTCTTACTCGTCAGGGAAAGCTCGTACTTGAAAATTGAAGGCGTTTTTGTGCTTTTCAGACTGTGAGGTGGATGAATATGTGTTTCTTCTGCAAATATGAGCTCTGTGTCAAACGTTACATTTTCTGGCTGAATTGAGCCCTACTAACAATTCTGAGATACCCTTTGGTCTAACTCCTTAGGGAAAGCACGTACTTCAAAATTGAATGTGTTTTTTGTGCTTTTTAGATCGTGAGGAGGATGAATATGTGTTTCTTCTTCAAATCTGAGCTCTGTGTCAAAAGTTACGTTTTCTGGCTGAATTGAGCCCTTACTGCCAATTCTGAGATGCCCTTTCGTCTAACTCCTCAGGGAAAGCTGGTGCTTGAAAATTGTAGGCGTTTCTGTGCTTTTCAGACCGTGAGGAGCATGAATATGTGTTTTTTCTTCAAATCTGAGCTCTGTGTCAAACGTTACGTTTTCTGGCTGAATTGAGCCCTACTGCCAATTCTGAGGTGCACTTTGCTCTTACTCGTCAGGGAAAGCTCGTACTTGAAAATTGAAGGCGTTTTTGTGCTTTTCAGACTGTGAGGTGGATGAATATGTGTTTCTTCTGCAAATATGAGCTCTGTTCAAACGTTACATTTTCTGGCTGAATTGAGCCCTACTAACAATTCTGAGATACCCTTTGGTCTAACTCCTTAGGGAAAGCACGTACTTTAAAATTGAATGTGTTTTTTGTGCTTTTTAGATCGTGAGGAGGATGAATATGTGTTTCTTCTTCAAATCTGAGCTCTGTGTCAAAAGTTACGTTTTCTGGCTGAATTGAGCCCTACTGCCAATTCTGAGATGCCCTTTCGTCTAACTCCTCAGGGAAAGCTCGTGCTTAAAAATTGTAGGTGTTTTTTGTGCTTTTCACACTGTGAGGAGGATGAATATGTGTTTCTTCTGCAAATCTGAGCTCTGTGTCAAAAGTTACGTTTTCTGGCTGAATTGAGCCCTACTAACAATTCTGAGATACCCTTTGGTCTAAAACTCCTCAGGGAAAGCACGTACTTCAAAATTGAATGTGTTTTTGTGCTTTTCAGATCGTGAGGAGGATGAATATGTGTTTCTTCTTCAAATCTGAGCTCTGTGTCAAAGTTACGTTTTCTGGCTGAATTGAGCCCTCCTGCCAATTCTGAGATGCCCTTTCGTCTAACTCCTTAGGGAAAGCTCGTACTTGAAAATTGTAGGCGTTTTTGTGCTTTTCAGACCGTGAGGAGCATGAATATCCGTTTCTTCTGCAAATCTGAGCTCTGTGTCAAAAGTTACGTTTTCTGGCTGAATTGAGCCCTACTGTCAATTCTGAGATGCCCTTTGTTCTAACTCCTCTGGGAAAGCTTGTGCTTGACAATTGTAGGCGTTTTTGTCCTTTTCAGACCGTGAGGAGCATGAATATCCGTTTCTTCTGCAAATCTGAGCTCTGGGGTCAAAAGTTACGTTTTCTGGCTGAATTGAACCCTCCTGCCAATTCTGAGATGCCCTTTCGTCTAACTCCTTAGGGAAAGCACGTACTTCAAAATTGAATGTGTTTTTGTGCTTTTCAGATCGTGAATAGGATGAATATCCGTTTCTTCTGCAAATCTGAGCTCTGGATCAAAAGTTACGTTTTCTGGCTGAATTGAGCCCTACTGCCAATTCTGAGGTGCACTTTGGTCTAACTCCTCAGGGAAAGCTCGTACTTGAAAATTGAAGGCGTTTTTGTGCTTTTCAGACTGTGAGGTGGATGAATATGTGTTTCTTCTGCAAATATGAGCTCTGTGTCAAACGTTACATTTTCTGGCTGAATTGAGCCCTACTAACAATTCTGAGATACCCTTTGGTCTAAAACTCCTTAGGGAAAGCACGTACTTCAAAATTGAATGTGTTTTTGTGCTTTTCAGATCGTGAGGAGGATGAATATGTGTTTCTTCTTCAAATCTGAGCTCTGTGTCAAAAGTTACGTTTTCTGGCTGAATTGAGCCCTACTGCCAATTCTGAGATGCCCTTTCGTCTAACTCCTCAGGGAAAGCTGGTGCTTGAAAATTGTAGGCGTTTCTGTGCTTTTCAGACCGTGAGGAGCATGAATATGTGTTTCTTCTTCAAATCTGAGCTCTGTGTCAAACGTTACGTTTTCTGGCTGAATTGAGCCCCTACTGCCAATTCTGAGGTGCACTTTGCTCTTACTCGTCAGGGAAAGCTCGTACTTGAAAATTGAAGGCGTTTTTGTGCTTTTCAGACTGTGAGGTGGATGAATATGTGTTTCTTCTGCAAATATGAGCTCTGTGTCAAACGTTACATTTTCTGGCTGAATTGAGCCCTACTAACAATTCTGAGATACCCTTTGGTCTAACTCCTTAGGGAAAGCACGTACTTCAAAATTGAATGTGTTTTTGTGCTTTTTAGATCGTGAGGAGGATGAATATGTGTTTCTTCTTCAAATCTGAGCTCTGTGTCAAAAGTTACGTTTTCTGGCTGAATTGAGCCCTACTGCCAATTCTGAGATGCCCTTTCGTCTAACTCCTCAGGGAAAGCTGGTGCTTGAAAATTGTAGGCGTTTCTGTGCTTTTTCAGACCGTGAGGAGCATGAATATGTGTTTTTTCTTCAAATCTGAGCTCTGTGTCAACGTTACGTTTTCTGGCTGAATTGAGCCCTACTGCCAATTCTGAGGTGCACTTTGCTCTTACTCGTCAGGGAAAGCTCGTACTTGAAAATTGAAGGCGTTTTTGTGCTTTTCAGACTGTGAGGTGGATGAATATGTGTTTCTTCTGCAAATATGAGCTCTGTTCAAACGTTACATTTTCTGGCTGAATTGAGCCCTACTAACAATTCTGAGATACCCTTTGGTCTAACTCCTTAGGGAAAGCACGTACTTTAAAATTGAATGTGTTTTTGTGCTTTTTAGATCGTGAGGAGGATGAATATGTGTTTCTTCTTCAAATCTGAGCTCTGTGTCAAAAGTTACGTTTTCTGGCTGAATTGAGCCCTACTGCCAATTCTGAGATGCCCTTTCGTCTAACTCCTCAGGGAAAGCTCGTGCTTAAAAATTGTAGGTGTTTTTGTGCTTTTCACACTGTGAGGAGGATGAATATGTGTTTCTTCTGCAAATCTGAGCTCTGTGTCAAAAGTTACGTTTTCTGGCTGAATTGAGCCCTACTACAATTCTGAGATACCCTTTGGTCTAAAACTCCTCAGGGAAAGCACGTACTTCAAAATTGAATGTGTTTTTGTGCTTTTCAGATCGTGAGGAGGATGAATATGTGTTTCTTCTTCAAATCTGAGCTCTGTGTCAAAAGTTACGTTTTCTGGCTGAATTGAGCCCTCCTGCCAATTCTGAGATGCCCTTTCGTCTAACTCCTTAGGGAAAGCACGTACTTCAAAATTGAATGTGTTTTTGTGCTTTTCAGATCGTGAGGAGGATGAATATCCGTTTCTTCTGCAAATCTGAGCTCTGGATCAAAAGTTACGTTTTCTGGCTGAATTGAGCCCTACTGCCAATTCTGAGGTGCACTTGGTCTAACTCCTCAGGGAAAGCTCGTACTTGAAAATTGAAGGCGTTTTTGTGCTTTTCAGACTGTGAGGTGGATGAATATGTGTTTTTTCTGCAAATATGAACTCTGTGTCAAACGTTACATTTTCTGGCTGAATTGAGCCCTACTAACAATTCTGAGATACCTTTGGTCTCAAACTCCTCAGGGAAAGCACGTACTTCAAAATTGAATGTGTTTTTGTGCTTTTCAGATCGTGAGGAGGATGAATATGTGTTTCTTCTTCAAATCTGAGCTCTGTGTCAAAAGTTACGTTTTCTGGCTGAATTGAGCCCTACTGCCAATTCTGAGATGCCCTTTCGTCTAACTCCTCAGGGAAAGCTCGTACTTGAAAATTGAAGGCGTTTTTGTGCTTTTCAAACTGTGAGGTGGATGAATATGTGTTTCTTCTGCAAATATGAGCTCTGTGTCAAACGTTACATTT